>NC_089201.1:28830545-28920523 GCF_963930695.1 Labrus bergylta | reverse complement strand
CCCGCAGCCCACACAGGAAATCCTGATTAAGTCAAAATCTTAAAAGCGAGGGGACAAGGAAAGGTCACAGAGTGTTTGGAAGAGGTATCCCATCAAAGCAGCTCCTTACGCAACAAACGAAAACATCCATCACAGAGTGAGTTTGGGACATCCACTGCATCCTGCCTGTCCCGCCACAAATGCCGGCGTGAGGAGAGATCATGTAGGCCCATAAATCAGAGCAGAGGGGAACACAGGTAGTCATTACGCTGAGGGAACAACTGTTTCCAGCTCACACACAAATACCTCTCGCTCCTTCCAACACCCCTTAGGCGGCCATCAATACCGCCCCAGCCCGACGGCTCCCATCCCGGGCCGAGGGGGCTCACTGTCAACGCCTGAGAAAACACACACATCTGCACAGCTGTAAATACCCTCTAATATAGACCTAGAAACACCTCTATGCTCTGACATCTCAATTCCGCTCTCATCTCTTTTTTTGTCCACTTCCTCTATACTCTCCCTGTCAAGGTGTTTGATATCCTCATCGTGGGGCGGCGTTGTGAACGTTTTCTAAAAGGACAGTGTTTATCGGGAGAAATACTTTGCTTTAAACTCTCGCACCTGGGCGCGCAAATATGTGCTCACGGGTGTTAAGATAATAGATGCGAACAGAATGACAGATCTGGGTCAAGAGATATTCCAGCAATCTGTGTGGTGATTTGTGTGTGCCGACCAACAGCAGACAGTGACATTTACACTTCTGGTAATTGTTTCTACATATTTTGAAGTTTGAGCTGCACTTTGAAATCAATATAATAATGTGCATCTGTCCCACCAAATATGCACCAGGATTAAAAATATGTATATATATTTTGCAACTTTGTGTTTATTGGGCAATCCAAACATAGTTAATTTATCCAAACATAGTTCATTTCTTACATCATTGTTCTTTTTTTTTATAATGTTATACAAAACAATAATAGAATGCAGAAGAAGAAGACAAATGGTTATAATAATATCTTAGTTTGCCCATTTTTTTGTAATTAGAATATTTTTTAATTTGATATTTCAATGATAAGACTCCATTATGCATTGTCATATCAGGCATCTATGTGCAGGCAAAAAAGCTCAATCTACAGGCTCTGGTAGATTGCAGTATATATCTTTCCACAACTAGTGCAATACATTTTAAGGAAATTGATGATGAATTATTGGTATTGTCAGCAATGACAAGTTATTTAATCAGAGCATCTATTCCACCTATAAGCATCTGACCACAGTCCCATGCTCTGTATCTGATCTTGATAAGGCTTTGTGGGTCACTGGACACAGGAAAAAACAGAGACAGTGAATAAGGAGTATCCTGTGTGCATTTGCCTTTGTCTATGTGCGAGTCTCCTGTAAGGACTCGACAGGGGGCCTCAGCAGACTCGCCTGCTCATTACACCGATCACATCAGATTAAGCACTTTCCTTCTGCAAAAATCTGATTTGTTTCCACGAATTCTTGTCTCCTTTGTCTGAAGCCCGCTGTGTCTGTGTGCTTGTCTATCGCAGCAAGTCATCTTTACTCACCGGTTCACCTCCTGAAAATGTAGAGGTCAATAAACTCTGAGCACAGTGGAGTCCTGGGTGCTTGTCTAGCAAACAACTATAGTCTTCTGGGTGCAGCTTATGAGGAGGCCAAAAAAAAATCAAACATTTATGTTGGAATGGAATCAAAGCAGGATGCACATTTCTGGAAAAATAACCCATAGGAGGGATCATAATAATGGTAATAATCTTGTTATCCTGCAACCAAAAATAACAAATAGCGAAACTTATAACTGAGTTATTGTCTTCTAAATGCCTCATAACTCACATTACAGTCTGGTACAAGCAAAAATTACTAAGTCATGTTATTAACCGGATGGAAACGTGTTGATTTCAGACAGGCCACACATTTTGTATTTGGGAGATGCTGTACTTTTTTTTTTAAGCTCAAAGATAACAATATTAACACAAACTTTTTTATAGGATATATAGATATTTTGAGTCCGATTTATAATGGACGAGCAGGCTGTCTTAAAAAAAACCTGTTGTGGCTCTTTCTTTCCTTGCTGTTTCCCTTTTGGGGAGATGTAGTTTGTTCTATGCAGCTGACTGATAAATAAACTATAGACAAGAAGGAAGTGCCTGAAATATTTATTGTCTTTGTTACAAGAAACAGGGAAAAAATCACAGCGGAGAGAGACAAAGTGGGAGACGCGGAAGTTGTTTGTATGTCCAGCTGTTTAAAATAAAGAGACTTTATATAGTGTGAGCCATTCTGTAATCCGTGAGGCTGTAAAATGGCAGGCATTTCATCATTAAGACTGCAAGAGCTGTCTGATTTGGATACAAGAGACATATAAGATCTGTATCTGAATTAAAAGGCTTTTAAGGAATCTGAACTTTCTCTAAATGTTAACATATATGTTTGTGAAATGTGCACCACTTGCATTCTGAATGATGTTACTGACGTTATAGTGTTGGTCTGTAACTGGTTTTAAGTTGATCTATTTTAAGGTGAATAATACTTCACACTCATGCTACATAAGATGCTGATAACTTTACAGCCTCACAAGTTTACTCTGAGAAAATCACAAGTTTTCTTAGAGGAGAAACTTCTATATTTTTAATGGTTACCCTTTAGGATGGCAACTTTCCACACACACACACACACACACACACACACACAGCAGACCAGCTGGCCCTGAATCATTCTGACATCTGCATACAGTGTGCAGGGAGTTGAGTTTCTAAATCAGGAGAGGCTCAGCTGATCTAACCCTAACCCACTCCCAACGTGTCTGCTGCGTACTTGAGACAGCCTGTACCTGCACTATGACCGTATTAAATTCTCTGTAGATTAGATTCAATCTCTTCACAGAATGAAAGGTACTTTCAGGGGAAACAGAGGCTCCAAGACACATTTATTTAAATAACTTTTTCAAAAACAGCAATAGAGCAAACATCTAAAAAAAAAACTACAGTACATAGGAGGAAACATTTGTACAAAAATATGTCACTGTGTTAGTACAAAACATCATACATGATTATCATCTTAGTTATACAGATCAGTAATAAGACTAAAGTGAGCATGCTGTATCTCCTGTACAGGTTATAACAATATTTACAGTCATTCAACATGAACGCATTCTTATCCCCCGCAAGTAAACGCCTACCCAACTCAACCAATTAAAACCCTTCAACTTCCACACTAAGAAATCCATTTGTAAAAAAATGATTTGTTGGTAAAATTGTGTTCCTTTCCTCTTCATTAAAGGCTTTATATGCGATTTTTTTGATCCAGCAGATGTCGCCCTTGAGCACCAGCATGAAACCAAAACACCTCGCGCTGCATTGTTGTGTTAGCATGCTAATGCTAGCGATCTTTATTATGCTGGTATCTTCACACTGCATGTAAATTTACCTGAAATGAGCGTGATCTAGAAACACAGTTAAGCAGTGAGTACAGTATGTTATTCTTCTTTTCTCTAGTCCCTCAATTAAACAACTTTTATACACGAGGGGAGGAGTCAGCGGGCCGTCCTGGCGATGTAAACAAAGTGACGATAGGACTCTGAAAACTCTGAAAGCATCACAGACAGTGGGACTCGGGTGTTACACCCATTGTAGACAGTCATGACTCACAGAGTTATTTTCAGAGGATATACTTGATTTCTATTATATTTAAGTGTGAAAAATCACATATAAAGACTTTAAGCAACTTTTCAGGTTATATTTTTCAGATTATCAGGAAGCAGATATGCAGGTCAACCAGCTGGTTGCCTGTTCAGGGTTACTTTGGACATGAATGGATTTCTTTCATTTCTGCAACAAAATGTTTAGTTTTTTTCATGTATAAACATCACAGAGAGTAGAACTTGTTAAAATAACCTAAAATAATTTATTTAACAAATTGAATGAGTAGCAATGGTTAGAAAAGGTGAACAAAATAAGAAATGAGCGACTTGAGTCAGGCGTAGACTGGCAACTCAACCGAGCGGTCAACCAAGTTTTCTGAGGAATCGTAGCTATATATTTTATTGTCAAATTTATTTCCTTCAACTAAAATATGATTGTTAGAGGGTCTACAAATGATGTGTGAAAAGATTTTCTTTTTTTTTTTACCCGGACGTTTGCTCTTGTTCTGTGAGATTTCTGAGGAGCTGTGCAGTGCAGAGTCACTCCCGGTATTTTCCACAGTTTTAAGACAATGATCATTATGTACAGCAGCGCCACCCATTGGACATAATCAGGGTTACATACACTATTCAATGAGAATAAACAGCCAAAGAGTTTTAAATACAGCAATATGGCGGCGGAAAAAAAGGTCAACTGCGCGGTTACAATGCAAGTCAAAGTTAAACCATATGTTTCAACTGAATCTACGAATCACCTCTATAAACCAAGCATGTGTGTACTAAAACTTTGCAAGTAAAAACTTTAGAAAAGAGCAGTCATGTTCCTGTTGCAGTCCTTCATCCGGCCAGCTTATCTTCAGCAGCAGACCAGCTTAAAAAAAGTCAATATATGATTTAAATAATTGTACACAACCCCATTAAACTCAATTATCAAGTACGCAAACAATACTATTATTTTGAAGCTGTGATATTTTAGTTTAGTTTGGCCCTTTGTGGCCTTTTCTAGCTCATGAATTGATTTGTCGTTGCAATGTCGTAGCCATGTAACACAACTGCTTCATTAGTGAGTTATGAAGAGCGAACCCTAAATGTTTCATTCACTCCTCTGCCGTCCTCACCGCCCTTTCTTGCTTTTCCACGTTATCCTTCCTCTCCCGGTGGTGTCTCCTGTTCCTGCTCTTCTTCATGTCCTGAATGTGTTTCCACTTGCCCACTCCTAAACCTTTTCCCCGCACCCTGGACGGCCTCTTCTCCAGCCAGAGCGAGTCGCAGTACTCCTCCAGAGTGCCGACGGGAGCGCTCATCGCCCTCAGGTAATCTTTGTAACGCTGGCGGGACTCGGCTCCGTGACGCAGCTCCACCGCGGGGTCCTCGCTGGGCTTGGGCCTGCCGTCCAGCTGTCCGTGCGTGACGAGTTGCAGCGTGAGGCGGAGGAGGGTGTGCGTGAAGTCCGAGTGCTCTTGAGCCATGCAGACGTACGCGCCGGCATCAGAGGGGTGAAGGGAACGGATGAGGAGACCTCGCGCTGTGTGCACCACACGATCATCCAGCCGTACCTTTGGAGACAAAAAGACGCCGCTTAAACACACAGGTCATGGCACATTCCCACACCTATACAAACTATATCATTAGATATATTCCTTTCTAAAATTGTCCTTGCAATTTTTTTTAAATTACAAAAAAACTAAAATACTTATCATCAGAATCAGAATCAGCTTTATTGGCCAGGTATGCTTAAAGGGGCTATATGTAACTTTCAAAAATACTGCGTTTTTGTGATACCGCATGGCCGTTAGGCGAACTGCACCAGTAACCTGTTGCTCGCTCTCCCTCGCGTGCTCGTCATACTTACACAAACGAGCATCATCATCGGCCGCAAAACACTGGATATTTACCGTTATAATGTTTACAGAGGAGGTAAGTGTTCATACACGTGTGAAAGTCTGTGAAGGAGTCTGTGTGTCTGTATTCATTCTTCCTTTCGCGGAAAATACGACCCGGGGAAACTTTTTATACAGGCAACACAGATAGACAGTGAACATCTACTTTTTCACATCAGTTAATCGTTCGCTTATTAATGGGCGATAAAAAACGATTTATAAATGTAAAAAGTTACATACAGCCCCTTTAAACACACAAGGAATAACTTTGGTAAACTGTGCTCTCTTTGTACAAAGGTATAACATTAAAATATCAACAATAAACACAAAAATAAAGAAATAAGCAAAGACTAATATGCACAAGGCTAAATAGGATAATATAAGATAATAGTGCAGTGCTGAGTAGTGCTAAGTGTCTGATGCTTGTTTCACTCTTAACCTAAAACAATCAAAAGGAATGACAGCACATAACAAAACACCGCCATGATGATACCTGTCACCTTGTTCACACACACACATTCCCACGCCTTATTGTATCCAGAGGTGTGTTAAACACGGTAATGACCCCTGAAACAGGAAACACATTGACGTTGGGTGTGGTGAGAGTCAAACCACAATGTGGGGGGGACAAAGGACCAAGAGTCATGTGGTGTGAAGAGAATTTAAGATGCGTGATGAGTGTGAGCCGTCAGCAAAGGCCAAAGATTGTTCTGTCTTGTGTGTGTGTGTGTGTGTGTGTGTGTGTGTGTGTGTGTGTGTGTGTGTGTGTGTGTGTGTGTGTGTGTGTGTGTGTGTGCGTGTGTCCATGTGCTTGTCATTAAGGTCGTGAGTAGCATGCTAATGTTTACGGTCCCCTCTTTTCATTTAAGCATCCAGCGTGATTCATCAGGTGTCATGGCGGCTCTCAGGGCCTAAAACAACACAGCTGTGTTAAGAGGACAGAGAAAGAGTGCAAGTGTGTGTGTGTGTCCTCTGCGTGTGTCTCCATGCATGTGGGGATGCTTCAAAAGATTACCTCCAACAGCTCTGCTCCGACCCCCCCCCCCCCAGGGGTACAAGAAAGCAAGAGAAGGAGGGCCAAGCACAAACTTTATGCAGGAAACCAGTGACACTAGCCTGTGTGTGTGTGTGTATGCTACATTATGTGCTTTTTTTGTGCACACTTGTGAGGGTGCATGTGTAGCTCTGTGGTTGTTTTTTAAGCCTGACACTGATGATGTGGCAGAACCAGAGGCTGCTCAGATTTTTTAGACCTCGACCTTTACCCATTTCAGCCTTTACCGGTCCGTCTCCTATCACATTCTCATTTCCATGACACACCTCACTGCCCCGACTAAACACATGGGATTCATATTCAAATCATAAAAAAAAAAAAAAAAAATCTCCCTGCTGCAGTGGCTCGGATTATGTTGAGCAATTTATTGTTCAAACATAAAAACATTTGTTGTTGTTATTCAGTATTTATTATTTGGTTAATTGTGTGCCTTTGAGGCTGACTTCTCTATAATAAAGGTGTCTGTGACTAAAAGGCCAATGCCAGACATTAAAACTCACGCAGATGGTCTGTCTTTTATTCTCCTGCAAAGAATTTTCAAAACATATTTTTCCTGGAGTAGTTGCGTTAAGAAGTGACACTTGGGGTGCATATTTCTGTGTGTGAACAAGCGTGCCTTCACGTGGAGAAGCACAATGAAACACAGCTTTTTTTTATAGTCTATTGAGTTATTAAATAAAGTGGTATCAGGTTAAGAAGGCCGTGCTTTTGGATGAAGGTTACCATAATCCATTCTTTTCTGATTACAAACTTTTCTTATGGGGCCAGCATTCCACACTCTGGGAGGGGGGGGGGATACACACAGAGACACAAACATGCTGTGAGGGAGACAGTAAAAATCTCTTTCCAGTTCACATCTTTGACAGCTGACTTTCTTTTTTGTTTTACAAGAGGAGAAGAGGAGGGAGTGTGAGGGAGGATGATGAGTGTTTTTGTTGTGTTCGGGCTGCAGGTGCTGCGAGCATCTGGCGGAGGACGCCTTGATCAAAACTCATCAGGAGGCAACAAAAAAAAAAAGTGTGGAGAGAAATGCATAAGGGGAGAGGCTGTGGGAGACAACAGGAGAAAAAAGCACAAGATAGATGGATTGGAGGAGCATGATGGCAGGAATTAAGTGAGGAGAGATTAAGGTGGGGGGATAAAGGGCAGAGGAGAAAAGGGGGGATGACAGACAAAAAAAGGAACCAGAGCAGGCAAAGGAGGTGAGAGGTAGATATGAGCCAGACATTTCACACATCACCTGATCCAACACCACACACATCCAGCTGTGAGAGCACATAGACCACCTACTTCTACAACAGTGACACCCTACTTCCACAGAATACAAGATATAACATAAATCACTGACAATTTGTTTATGACATGCAATCATTGCTGTGAGGATTTCTCAAATAAGTTCTTCTACAATCTCTGTTTTCTTTGCTTATAGTTGAAAACTTTGGGTGTTGAAGGAGAGAAAACATTGACTCGAGCTAAAAAGCACAAAATCAATTAGAAAGTGAGTCAATGTCCTGAAGTGAGGCAATAGTTGATAATAAAAAAAAAGACAAATTGCATACATTTCTTTGGATATCTTTAGAGCAGCCAGGCTCAGACAGAGACACTGAAGAATTAGGTCATAACTTATCTCCTCCAATCTTTGACCTCAAACTCAGTGTGGATTCACTTGACCTCCTTTTACTTCCGTGTTGACTTACAGCAGCATTGCTAACGTTCGGCCCGAGACAACAATCAACAATCATGTGCTTATGTGAACCCACATGAGAAGACGTTCTTCTTTCACAGCTTTCCAAGTCTTCACGGTATTATGTAATCAAATTTATCCATTTGAACTGTTTCCCTTTTAATCTGATCCTTATTGTCGTCTGTGGCCTATTAAATGGTCATTTATTTGGCCCTCATGCATGAAGTTAAAGGCTGTTAAATAAATCATGAACCTGAGTTACCTAGATTCCCCCTCACAAACATTGAAGGATTCATGATTAACTTCTTGTACATTTAGATTTAAGGGCATTCTTTGACCCTATTTTACAGTTTCACATCATGATGGACCAACTTCGGTCATCAAGTCATTTATAATTTTATAATCATTAAACTAAAATGCATCACAAAAAGCTATTGAACCTGCCGTGGATCAATCGCTCTATGCACTTTGATTTCTTCACCTTCTGTATCTATCACATATTGAATCCTGAGGCAGGAAGAACGCCTGTGTTCACTCCTTCATCACTTTGTCTTTGAGTACAAGAGGTCACATGTCATCACACGGCTACACACACAAACACAGAAAAACACCCCATTGTGTTCATTACCCCGAAAACACATGGCTGTCCCCAGGGAGCGCTCTGCTATGATTTCTGCTGAGGTGGGACCATAAAGGGAACACGCACATGGACACACTCTGAGGGGGAAAACTGCAGCACGGGGCCCATAAAAGGAACACATGGGTCTTAGGGTGACCTCTGCACCTGTCAGTGTGTTTACAGTCACCCCTGAGAGGACAGGGCGAGCAGTTGTGGGCGTAAATAAGTGTTGTGGGAAGTTGGAAACAAACTTGCAATGGGGGTGAGGAGAGTTCGGATGTTTAGATAAAGGGGGGTGGGGGGTGGGGGGGGGGAGGGGACGCTGAGGTGCTGAGTAAGCAGGTCTCTGTTGTCTCATTCAGGAGACGAATGTCATCATCAATGAGTTTCCTTCAACACCTCGAACACAAACACATTAAGCTCGCCAAAACGACATTGTGTGTCCTTTTGTGTCCACCATCCCCTCTCCAAGGATCCCACTTTGAAATGGGACAAAATATCCCATTCAATGACAATTAGCAACAATTCACTTCAATTAAATACAAATTTTATTTTGTCGGATGTTTTGGGGGGAAAAAAATCAACACTGAGATTTGTTTTAATTTGGTGCCACAGCTTGAAATATACTTTGAATATACCCTTTAAAGGGCTTCTTTCTGCACCCTCACATACGCTGGTCTGTCACTTGTTTAATAATATTATTTATGGAATCTGTAGTTCCCCTTGGACGATCACTGACTACGTTTACATGCTCAACATTTTCCTATTAAGGTCCATATTCTGGTTTAGGCAATATTCCGAAAAAGGTGTTTACATGCTCCGCAGAGTGCTGAGCTACTGGAATATTCCCGTTTACATGTTCAATCAGCATATTCCGAATAAACCGTCATCGTAGTAGTAGTAGCATCATGACAAGACGTCATCTAGTGGCGTTCTTTTCACACACAAGTTGTTTGCTTTTGTGCTATACTGTGTAATATTCTTACCACTTCTCCATCAAAGTGTGACTGGAACACTCGCTCTCATTCACCTCCTCAACCGTGGCCGACGAGAACGCGAGGAAATGGTCAACGGAGCTGTACGCGTTACGCCATGGATACATACCAGAGCCCCGCGGAGACTATGGATGGAAGTTCACAGCCAGGACTGGTGGGAGCGAGTAGGAGTAGTAGAAGCAGTAAATTTGTCTCCTCCTCGCCCCAAAAGTGTAAAGTCTTTTGCGTGTTTCTCGCCATGTTGAACATTCCCAGAAGTAAACAAATCCTTGAAGTAGCATATTCAGGAGCATATTCCGACTGAAGAGTTTACATGACCCAATATTCAGGTTGATACAGGCATACGCCAGGGGTCTTATTCAGGTTTTAATAATCGGAAAATGGGCTTAGTCGGGTTATGACAATTGGAATAAGGTGTTTACATGACTCCTACGCAATCAGAATATTGTAATTATTACGATTAATACAGGAATATGGTGTGCATGTAAACATAGTCATTGTCACTTAGCCACTGAAGTCAGTTGGCTACTTGATGAAAAAGAAAGAGAGAAAAGGGGGAAAAGTTCACAGTTCAAAAACCATTTTTCACTTGAGATGGATTATATCACATCCCTGTCCTCCCCTCTGGTGGAGTTATTTGTCATCTTTTTCAATGAGCGAGGAGCTGCTGCTGCAGAAGAGTTTGCAAAGAACCAGGACACCTATGCACTTCAAAAAAATACATTTGTAATAACTGATGAGACCCTGGACTGTGATTTGTGGCAGGACAGTTGCTGATGGGGTTCAGGGCTCAGACACCACGGAGGGCGAGGTCAATGTCAAGCATGAGATTTTTAATATGCTTTGAAGCTCTTATGTAAGTTGCTGCAGTAGACCAACACCTGTCTTTGCCTCTGTCACTTCCCTGTCTTCTGAACCTTACAGGAAAAAATGTAACCTCTCGGGTACATTTAACTGAAGAAAGGCAAAACACGGTTCACCTTCAGGCTTTAGAGAGAGAGTGGGAAAAAAGAAAGAGAAAGTGTTTTTTTTTTGGGCGTGTGGGTGAGTGCACTCGCTGACCTCCTCCAAGCGTTCAGATCCAGGTCTCTGTTTGTACCAGCGGATCCGGGCCTGTTGAGATTTGGGGATGCACTCTAGGAAGGTGGAGTTGCTCTGTACCCCATACAGGACTCTTTGTTCCTCCTTTCCTCCAACAAGACCTAAAGGAAACACAACTTTGATTGATCCTAGAGTCACTTGTCACTTGCTTCTAAAACAGAAAATAAAATGCAGGATTACTCCGATGGCTGATCGAAGTATCTGCAAAGGCATAAACATTCTACTTCAGACAGAAAGAGGTAGAGAACTAAGTCTACATACTGTCCTCTGTGTCCCAGCAGTGACTGGCAGGGTCTCCGTGCTTGATGTCCTGCCTTCTGGCTCGCCTGGAGAACAAACACAGACAAAAAACGAATCACATAGACTGTGTGTTTTTACCTGCAGTGTGACAGTTTCACAACCTCAGCTCCCACATTAAAGGGGATAATAAGACGACTCGATAAAAACACACTTAATACTCATGAACTTCTTTTACCAAAATTTGAGAAATTTAAATAAATATTGCTGAGTGATAAAAAACAATTGGTTGATAAAATTGGCATTCATTTTCTTCCAAGTATCAGAACATCACAGATCAATCACACAAACATGTGATATCAGTGATGTCCTTTTTATTTTGTCTCTTACATGAAAGCTTCAACCGGTTTATAATAAACCAAATAAACATCATTATTGGTTTAATCTCACATCAGGAATTCCATATAATGTACACCCAGATCAGGTAGGAAAACATGAAATTAACAATATTTCCACATTCAAATAAATTCAAATTTATTGATTTTCCATTTAATGTTTTGAATACTACAAAAGAGACGCATCTAAAATATCATCAAGCTTAAAAGAGGCTCACTGTGAAGCTGAAAAATGTTTTCTTAAATCCCAAATGTGCATAAAACTGAAAAAAAGGAACGCTTGCAAACATGTGAAAAAGTTGCAACAATTATTCACAATCACTCCAGATGTGATTTAAGATGACCTCTGAATACTCCTAACCCTCAGTTCCTTCTCCTCTTTGACACGTATTAAACTTTACTGTTCAACCTTTAAAAACTACAAAACTACATCATACTGAAGATAACTGGATCTTCAGTAACTCACCAAACATTTTTAGAAAAATGCCCTAACTGTTTTGTTTATGGTTAAAAGAGTTGCATTTGCCTCTAGCTTGTTGTTGTTGCTCACGTTGGCTGCTTGTATTTGTATTGATTCACCTCCTCTGCCTCCTGTCATGCCCGTGTGATGGGACATCTGCAGCCTACACGCACTGACACTGTGAAGATCAGCTGTCAAAGAGCCATGGAGAGAAAATAAAGGCCTCCTCTATTCCACAAACTATAACAGCTTCCCTACTGGACAATAATGTGGCAGTGTGACCTCACACTGTGGGGTATACATTCTGAAGGGCCCTGATTTGTACAAGCTAGCACGCTACGCAACGGGGAAATACACAGACACACATGAACTTTATGTGTGTCTTTATGTAACTTTAATCAGATACAGAAGAACATCTCAAATCTATGCCTCAAATGAACTCATACACTGAAGAAAAAAAATGATGTAAAGAACCATCAAAAAACAATTTCTGAAATGTGAACTCCTATAGACAGTGCACAGAATTAAAGAACCTGCCAAGTTAAGAAACACACAAACATACACACACCCAATTTATGAGTACATGAGTCATTTTCCTGTCTTTCTTAATTTAATGAAACCTATCTAGACTAGAGGTGTCAGCATTAGTTTAGTTTAGTTTTAACAGCTATTCTTCCTCACAACAGATTGTATATCGTGACAATGCAAAAAAGCATCAACTAAAAACATCAACTAGTTAATCATGATCGTGGTTAAGTTAATGTCATAACCTTCGGTCCTTACTTTATTTCAAAATAAAAGCTGGGTTGAATTCAAAGAGCATGTAAAGTACTCTAAGCTAAATACAGTACAAAATGTCAAAATAAAAGCATAATTATTTGTATTTTTAAATGGGAAATTATGGAATTTCAAACATGTGAATCAAAATGAAATTAGTCGGGATAACAAAAAAAATCGTTTCACAGCACTAATTTAAACACATGTATTTAGTTAAATGCTTTATATGCGATTTTTTGATCCAGCAGATGTCGCCCTTGAGCACCAGCATGAAACCAAAACAACTCACGCTGCATTGTTGTGTTAGCATGCTAATGCTAGCACAACAATGTTAGCAGTACAGTATGTTATTCTTCTTTTCTCTAGTCCCTCAATTAAACAACTTTTATACACGAGGGGAGGAGTCAGCCGGCCGTCCGGGCGATGTAAACAAAGTGAAGATAGGACTCTGAAAACTCTGAAAACATCACAGACAGTGGGACTCGGGTGTTACACCCATTGTAGACAGTCATGACTCACAGAGTTATTTTCAGAGGATATACTTGATTTCTACAATTAAGTGTGAAAAATCACATAAAAAGACTTTAATGTGTTTTCCATAAATGACACTGACACAAGCGTGTGCATGTGAAATCATGTATATCCTAAGAGTGTAGCTTTTACCTTTTCGATGCAGGGATGTATCGTGAGCACGTGTTTCCATCCCAGGCGCAGTAAGGATCACGTGCCAGGCAGCATTCAGCGCAGGCCTGACCGTACAGGTGACATCTACTGAGTGACACCTGGGCAAGACCTTCACTTGAACCCACGTAGAGCTGTTGCTAGAGTGAAACACACACCACAATCTGCTTTAGGGAAGGGGCACATGCTGATCAGCTTTAAGGTCAGGTTCACCCTCCATCATGTAAATACATTGGGTTATTAGTGGGACAGTATCTAAAGGGAAAGTAAAGCACTAGAGGCAGTCCATAAAATGTGTTTATAAAGTTTGTTATAAGAGAAAATAAAAGATTTTGGTTGTGACGTTACACTTATTATTTGTATTTATTAAAACTTCCTCAAGGTTCCTACTGCAAAAGAACAATCGGGCTAAAGCCAATATGTGATTTTAGGATTCCTCATTGTAAGGATTTTTTTTTTTACAAACATGACCCAAAGGATCTGCTCCGACTCATCTAGAATCAAACAGATCCCTAAACAGAACTTAAAACACTTGCCTGCATTCACATACAGACATTCTCACACACATACACATACACAGGTCAAACTTTGTGGAAGATTAATGGAAGCTGTGATTGGGCCTGAAGTGTCTACTGACACCACTGACCCCTGACATAATGAGGCAGAAGGGTGGAGAGAGAAAGCTACAAGAGAATGAGGAAGGCCGAGGAGAGAAAGAGAGGAAAAAAAACACATGAATGATATGGAGTCAGAAAACAGTATGCTTTGTGCCACATGATGTGTATGCACACTTTAATGGAGGATGCAGAGGGCAAGAGAAAAACAACAGAAATAAGATGAAGAAGAAAAATGCAAAAACCTGTTTTGAAGACATCTCCATACTGAGGATGGGAGTGGGAGCCTGCAAAAAGTGAAAGAAACAAACTAATAAGTATAAATTCCAGTTCCAGAGAAGTTAAAACTACACATGAGGCTTTTGGTTATCAGTTAAGAGAAACCCATGTATGTAGTAGAGTATGTATAACAATCAATCAATCAATCAAACTTCATTTATATAGCACCTTTTAGACAAATTAAATTGCAGTTCAAAGTGCTTTACAAGAGTGCAGAAAGGTTATTGACAAAAAAAAGTAGTTTATAAAATCATTGAGAGACTAATGCACACCAATAAGAATTAAAAAAATGTGTATAAAAATTAAAATAAAATAAATATGACACATAAAAGCAACAAGATATTAAAATTAATACATAGGAGAAAAGAGGAATGATAAATGTTTCCCTTTCTCGACGAGTCAACTGTCCCACCAAAGACGGCTGGAGCAGTTTGGCATCATCAATCAACAGCAGCGCTGCAAGAAATGAAAAATGTGTTTGCGCTAAATGTTTGTGTTTGTGGAGCTGTGTTGTGCACAGAACCTGGAAGACTTGAAGTTCTTCCAGCACCACTTCTTCCGTCGACCAGTTCTCTTGAGTGATGCTCACCACCTTCAGGATGGAGCCAGCGTCTGTGATGAAGAGAGGAGGTAGAGACAGGAGAGCAGAGGATGAATCAGGCAAAGCAAACTAAATGTACTTTTAATTCAGAATTGAATCAACAACAAGCCATGTTTGAGTCCTACAGTGTATTGTTTTTTTACACTTAATTACAATGAATGTTTTTGGTCTGTACACTCACACAGGGATCTGGTTATGCAAACTGGACTATACTAGATGAAATGTCTATTATCTATAAAAAATATCGTACAACATGGAGGTTAGAACTATAAAAACAGAAACAGTTGCTTCTGTGGAGTCCATAAATTCCTGTCAGAAGGCCTCTCCAAAGGCAACATCCCATTTATATCACTGCCACTTACTAAAAAAATAAACACAACGCTTATAACAAGCTTCAAAACCAGTTACCATTTTTTCCCACTCTTCATTTCTATATTTCTCTCTTCAGTCTTAATAGTTGAACAGGATCTAAAATATTTTGTCTGAGGCTGAGGACATCTCGTGGTGATCTAGTGCCCTCTGCTGACCAGAGAATGAAATGTCAAGTGTGGATATGGGAGGAGAGGTTTGTGTGTGTCCCACCTGTTCCCAGGAACATGACCTCATATTGTCCATCCTCTGCCATGACTCTGTCCACCACAATCTGAGTCAGGGTGTAGTCCACTCGGACCCGTGTGAACACAGGCCGTCCGGTCAGAGGGTGGACCGAGCGATACATGAGAGGGTGGAATCGAATGAAGCTGACCACCTCATCTGGGAAGTCTTTGGTGGTCTTGATCCTGGGGTCGTAGGTCTTACTGGGACACTGAAGGAGAAAAATAATGTTGTGTAAACATGAACCAATTTCTTGATGCGTTCCATCCCTTATTGTGTTTAGTCACAGTTTTTCACCTCTAAATACTGACAAGTCGCTTTCAACAGTTTACAGGTGCATGTCTCCCTCTGGTGTTCAAATGAAGAACAGCAGGAGGCAGACCGCATCTGGAACATCTGTGTCATTCCTGCTTCCCCTCTTGGTGTGAACTAAAGCTTAATCACTTTTAACACCTGAAGCATTCTTTGTATATGCGTGTCCTTTTCTTGATTGCGTTTTTTAAACAAATGAAAGAAGAGTCTGATTAACATTGAGTAACTTAATCAGAACCACAGTTACATCATCATGCAGCAGGAGTGCAGCTGTGAGTGCAGCAAAATCATTATTCTGCCTTTTAATCAAATCATGTCCATGTTTATTTTTTGTAATTAGCATGTAGGTTAAGGGGTTTATTTCATCAAATCATGTTTTTTGGTAAGAAGTTATCAAATAGGAGCTTTGTGTTCAACTCACTGTTCCAGGTCGCGGGTACGGTATCCTACCCTCGTATTCAACCCATCGGTGGTCGGGTCCTTCCTTGTGGGCGTACGGTCCGTTGAATGCAGCCCGTATGTCCATCATGCTGTACACACACACCGCTGACCCACGGAAAACAGAGCTAGAGGGGGCAAAGTAGAAAACAAGAGGACAGGGTTAAGGCTCAGAGAAGGAAAATGGAGGAGGAAACGATGACATGTTGCGATTAATGCTGAATTTTACCTTGAGGTGGTGAAGACGGCGTACACTTTAGGGTTTTTATCATCTCTGGTAGGGAGCAGAAAAACATCCTCTGAAAGAAAGAAGTGGAGGAACATGAAGTTTGTGTCTTTGTGCACTGAAAATACTTTTTGTTTTCCCGTTTAATCCAGAGGTCCTGAAATCTATTTTTCTGAAGCTTCAGAGAAAAAGTGATCCGTACCATTATGTATATATTTCATAAACTACAGCATAGTCTTTCACTGATGGAGTCACTGGCTGGAGCCATTTCTTTGTTGTTGCCTTTCTGGCAGCAATGCTCAAGATTCCAAATAAGTATTTAGTTTTGTGGTTTGTGGATGAATGCAAGTTACCAATGAAGACTTGGACCCATTTGGGTATGTATCCTATATCTCCCCTAAACTCCCTTCTTTAGCTTAATCTGGTTTTACTTTAGTTATGAAACCCTGTATGCTTTGTTTTTGTATGTGCTGTGGAAAATCACCCCATGTCTTAAAATTTGTCTTTTTATTTGATTTGTTCAGTTCTATATCTATTATTATTATTTTTTTTTCTATTTGACTTATTTTGTATGACGGAGGATTAGGGCCACGTTAAAAAAAATTAATAATAATAATTTCGAGATTAAAGTCGTAAATTTACGAGAATAAATTTGTAAATTTACGACTTTATTCTCGTAAATTAACTTTAATTTAACTAAATTAACAAGACTTTAATCTCGAAATTAAAAAAATAATAATTAACGTGGCCCTAATCCTCTGTCGTACTTTTGTTCTGTATAAATTTACAAAAATGTGAAAAGAGGAATCACTTTATTGTTTAACTACAAATGAACAATATGTACAAAAGTCGGTGAATGTGTGATTCTAAAAAAAAAAGAAAAAGAAAAGACTTTGTTGCACCTCCAGCTTTATTAAATATTAAGCAGAAACTACAGTTGTATATATTGACCTTTGCTACCACTGAGCCACTGCTGGTGCAATTAGAAGTTTAGTGTCTCTACTCAAAAAGTAGTTTCTGAAATATTAAACTCACTTCATTGGAACTGGATTTTTAAGAACTTTCGATTCACACAGTCACTTACGGAGCTCGTTAAAGTGTGTGTCCACTCCATCTGGACCGGGGATGGAGCACACCAGTCTGGTTTTAAGGAAGGTGGTCCATTTATTGGTCAGACTCCTCAGCCCACCTACATCATTCTGTTTAACACAAAAACATACACTGTTACAAAAATACTCATTCTAACCATCGTGCAACAGTCCAATATGGCCGAAAGACAACCACAATAAATAAAACACTGCCGTGATCTGACTGTAATCCATCTAATAGACCTTCACAACACAAAGCACGGCGGCCTGACTCTGGTTTCCTGCACTCTTTAGGAAAACAAACAGGTGAAGCACATGTTTCCAGTAAGGATCTGCTTATTTAGCTGACACAAAGGAGCCCTTCTTGGTTAGAATAATGATGGTCGCAGTAGATGTAGAGGGAAAAAAAGAAAGAGAGAAAGGAGGAACGAGGTAGGGAGAAACATCAAAGGAAAGGAAAGGAGAAGAAAAAATGGAGCTGCAATGTTGGAAGCCAGCGCCAAACCCTGTTCTCTTAGCACATGAATCGCTGTTTGAGTAGCGTCCTCTGATTGAGCTTTGGTGAGAGCGTTCAAGTGCTCCTCTTTGTGATGTTAGAAAACTTAAGAGAGCCTCCCTATTAAAGTTGGCCGGCGCACTAACTAAGTCATATGAAAAAAGATCGTTAAGGTTCAATACACACAATAGCACACTGTTGATCAAGAGACAAAAAAAAAGTAAGCACTTAATGAGGATGTTTCACAATGGTGATAATCTTCAAAAGAGGACTGAAGGAGAAGGACCCTGATTCATTTTACATGCAGAGTAATAACACACTCGGAAGATAATGAACGTGAGCGAGGGGAAAAATACAGAGACCAGAGGAGAGATAGCTGCAGGAGAAAGAGTAGAAGATTCTCCATCCAGTCTGCTTTACAGCTTACTCCCAAGTCATAAAGACGCTCAAAGTTTGTCTCTAAGAATGTAGCAACAGGCCTCTGAATGCTAATAGGAGACTGCTGCTGCGTGGGATAGTCCTCTATTGGAACGACTGACCAGCACACACTGTGTTACATTCAACGTGTGGTGAAATGTAAGTTTCTGTCATGAACATTACATCCCTTCAAAGTGTCTTGAACGGTACTCCAATCAAATATTCTTTCTGAATCGACCTGCTATCAGAGACAGTGAGTAGGTTTACATGCAGTTAGAAACAGTCGATTTATTAGTCCGACTAACACCGGACTTTTCAAATGCATGTGATCGTCTACAGAGATTTTTAAAAGGAAACTCTCTTCACATTTAATCCACGAGGTCAAACTTTTGAATATATAAAATATATTTCTATTTTTTTCCATCAACTCACTCATTTCACTCCCTTTTTAATAGATTAATGCCTGTTTCATTTAGCTGATAGAGGGTTAACATTTTCAATCTTTCTATTGTATGTGTGTGTCTAAGTGAGTGTGTATGAATACGTGTATAGGTTACTGTACATGTGTTTATATTTATATATTCATATTTTGTTTTGAAATTGTGTAATTCGATTTGACTGAAATCATACAAAGTCAAATCTCCTGAAGTTGGAGAAACACACTTAGATAATGCATTATCATCAACACACTGTCAGAATCGACGACATTATCAGTGGAGCTTTATCTTAAATATACAGTAACCAATTTGAGTCTCACACGCGTCCATCCCCTTCTTCCTTCGTTATTTTTTCCAACCATCTTTCACACCCCGGCCTCCCCTCCATTCCTCTGTATACCTCCCACTTTCACCACCTCTCTCGTGTGATATCTTACCTTGCACACACGAGCCACTCGGGACACGATGCTCTTGTCGTTGCCTTCCCAAGACACCTCCCGGAAGAAGAAGTATATCTTATCATCGTCTGGATTGTAGGTGTCTGCGATAGGGTGAGCAGCTATAAACCTGGCCTCTGAAGACACATAGAGAGCACAAAAAAAAAAAAAGAGAGGGAGGTGTTAAAATGAGTACATTAATGGCTTTTCCATTTGCTGAAGCCTTGGTGTGTCAAGAACATTGGTGTCAGCACTTGTTTGGTTACGGTTTCACTCTATTACTAAAGAGAAATAAAAACCATCACCATTACCAAACCTTCCTTGCTTTAAGCGGGATTGGTTCTCTCTTTTGGCCACTTAGGGCAGCAGAAAGAGCCGTAAACACAACTCTGACATTCCACAATATAGCTAAATAAAACATGAACGCAATGCTCAATAAATCTGGACTCTTCTTCTTGCTCTGTGAACACTACCATAAAATGAATATATGTTGCTGCATTATGCATTATCATGTTAACCAGCTAGTTGCTTCTGTCCTGCATACATCAGCGGCCTGCTGTGGCCAGAAGCTGAACAAAAACACTAAAGTTACCATTAAAGTAAGGCTGCTGTGGAGCTGAAATGCTATTATTTTATAGGAAAACAATGACTTTTGAAGTTTTACAAAAGGCTGGCTCTACACTGGCTTCTCGTTACAACATGTAACATTCTATAATCTATCCAGTCTCCATTTTTTTTTTTTTTTTAATCTCCTTAGAAGACAATCCATAGCTGTTAAATGACCAGTGAATACATGACGAGGAGTTAACAGCACAATATGTTTTAGAGTAGTTAGTTTTATTTGTACCACTACTATAAAAGACTGGACAAAATCAGGAAAGTATTTGGTAGCTGACAAGCTAAAATGCTCAATTGCAATGCAAAACTTCTAAATAAAAAAAATTGATTTTTGAAGCTTTAAAAGTAAGTCTTCAAGCAGCTGCAAATGCCTGGATTATTTTTGTTCACTAACTGTATGTGGATAAATGTATGTATATGTGTAAATGCAGACAGTACATTATGCTATCATTGTTGTTAAAAGCTTTGCGGTGGGGTGGGACTGAGGGTGGTTTTGGGTGGTGGATCGGGGAGATAAGAGGGTTAGTATTATGTACATCATGCAGCAATTTGTACTGTTCAAGTTAAAAACTCAATAAAAATAAATAAAAATAACTTCAACAATGAAGTTTGTAACAATATGTTACACTATAATCGATCCAGTCTCTGTATTTAAAATCTTAATCTGCAAAATATTTCATAGATCTCAAATGACTGGTAAACACATGGTGTAGTAAATAAAAAGTGACTTATGCTGCAGTAATTGAGACATCAGAAAAGCAATTTCTTAATTTAAAAAATAAACCGTTCATAATGTAAAACAGAAAAAGGAATGCATAGCATGTTATCATCAGTGTTCTGGCACAGGAGGAGGGAGGCTCCAAAGTCTTGCAGTGACATTACATCAACATTAGCTCAACCCTGACAAGCGGAGCCAACCACCAGAGAGTCATTCCCCGACTGGAACAACTTAGTGTACGACTGCTAACACTTTGGATAGTAGGTCATTGTTAGCGGGATGTTCCATGGGCTCACATGGAACAGAAACACTGTAACAAATTATTCACTGTTTCTTTCTGCACGCCCTGGGCCAACACATGCTGCATACGCACACTGAAGGAGAGAGAGAGATAATTGCTCAAAAAATCTCTGACTGTGTGGTTGTGAAATGTGGAGACCATGTGTAAGGATTTAGACGCTGGTGACAAACTGCTCATACACGACAAACCCATCATTGGCTTTAAAAACACTGGAGGCCCGGAGATGTATTCAGGAAGAGAAGATGACTGTGCATGCCCATGTGTGTGTGTTTTTGTGTGACTAAGGCCGTGAACTTCATGGCACACTGTAAATTCCCCTGTAGGTGTGGTCCCTCTTCAGCTTTGACATTCATATAAAAGTTCCAGAGAAATGAATAAGTGGGCTGTTTCCTCTACACTGGAATGCCAATAACCATCCTGAGGGCACAGAGAGGCTCTTTGTATCAGTATGAGAGGCTGGAAGTTTGGAGAAAAAAAGCAATAACAAGTTTTTGAGTGCACTCAGAGTGTTAAATGTGGATGTGTGGAGGGCATGTGTGTGTACCATTGATCCAGTAGTCTTCAGAGATGTCTGTGCGTATGTAGTGCTGGTCAGGTGGAGGGCCGAGGGAGCGCGTGAATGTTGTGTCCTTGCCCAGGAAGTCCGACGATGTGCCCGCGTACAGGTACTGATCTGGACCCAAAAAAACACAGAGCAGGCGATCAATCATGACACATCACAAAATACTCAGTGAGGAAAAAACTTAGCATATAAAGTCCATTATAATGCATAAAAAGTAAAACTGTTTACCTCAGTAAATTTAGCAGAAACACAGCCTGAGAAATATTTGCGGAAACAATGTAAAAAAAAAAAGAAGATGAGGCTCAAAAAACTTGTCAATTTACATTTAACAATTTTGTCTCACTTCACTTGTTTTATTGCCTCTGCTCGCCTCTAACTTGGCAAAAAAAATTGGGGGCAAAAAGATGCATAAACACTTAAGGAGGATAAAGACTTAAGGGAGAAACACAATTTCGTTCCGGGTAAAATTGTGACGTTCAGAAATACATTTCTGGTGCGTTGACGATAAGGCAGGCAGAGGAATGCTGAAGAGTTTTTTTTTTTTTTTTCTGTGATGGCCTCATCTTACCTGTGAGGATTGAAGTGAATGACTGCAGGGGATCAAAAGGACATTTCAATCTGCCAGACTCCACTGTAGAAGAAAGAAGCTGGAACACACCATCCTAAGATAAAAAAAAAAAAGGAAGAATTATTTCACTTTCAAAATATAAACCAAACTCCTAAATTGTGCTATAATCATTTTTTTTGCCTGGTTTCGCTGACTCATATCGACTTTACCTCTCTGCGTCCGGCGATTTCGACGAAAGCGCAGCTGGGATGGAACGCTCCCGTCCCACAGGCGTAGACGTGTGTTCGATTGTAGTTGTGGAGGACCCTGACAAAGTTGGCACACTCCAACTAGTATGAGCAAGGGCAGAAAACCAGCAATGAAGAAGGAGTACAGAAAGTCTGATAGAACATGTATGATGCATTTCATGGTGTGTGAAAACACCAAAAAATTCCATATGATTTTTTTTTTTCTTTTGTATGAAGCAAATTTCTGTTTCACTTCATTCCTCTGCAGCACTTACATTCGCATTTTTTCCTGCTAGTCTGCACATTTCCACTCGGTCCCGGGGAGCAGGCCAGTGAATCTAAGGATGAATAAACAAAAGGAGACATACTTAACATCTCATAATGTAGCATGTTGGCCTTTAGCCTAAGAAGTTAAATACTGCCTTATACGGTTATTTTTCATTTACACACTAGCATAATTCTTTTTTTTTTTTTAAGATGAGAGCTTTATCTACAAACATCCAGAGGATTGTAATGCACTTTATACCTGTGTGAGCCAAAAAAAAAAAAAAAGAATATAATGTGTTTAAGCTGCAACAGGTTCCAAATCCATTAGCCAGCCTTACAACAATCCCCAAAAGGAGACTCTTTTATACTCCTGTTGTGGTTACTTTACGCTAAGCACTTGTTCTTTTTAAAGAAGAATATCAAATTTTATGGAGCACTTTAAAGGGTACCAGTTTGAAAGTTCCTGACCCCCCCACCCCCCAACCTGATAGGAGCCTAAGTGCATCCCAAGATCTTTTTGAAGTTCCTTTTAAGTGTCTCTTTAAGGTTAAAACCAAAAAGGGTCTTTACCATTTGTGCAACAAACTGCCACAAGAATTTAGCCTTGGTGTTTGTTCTGTTACTTTTTTTAAACTGACTTTGTATTCTGCTCACTTTCAGTCAGTGCATTTCCCAGTACTGTATGTTGATAAAAAAAAGTGTTTTATAAAATATTGGGAACAATGTAAATGTATTAATCATCCCTCTTTTGCAACACCATGGGGATTATTTAAAAAAAATAAACTGATCGCAATAATGGGATTATTAGCTCCTCCTGGTGCTGGTACGGGTATATCATCCAGCGTCCCTTCAATGTTCCCCTCCATCCATGTTCACACATGTGTTATAACAGGCTTATGTGCTTAGCCTGTTACCTCACCTAAATCCTACCAAGGAGAGCTATCGCCAAATTTATTCATGGGTCGACAGAGCCCGATTACGCATGCAAACACACCAGAGCAATTATCGAAAACATCTCATGATTTCAAATCATTGCATGCCACGGAGGAATTCATAGAGAAAACCATTGTGCAGTGGGATGTGTTGACTGAGTACATGGAGTGTCCTGGGTAAAAAAAAAATAAAAAACTTAAAGGGATACTTCACCCATTTGCATTAATCTTTGTATCATTAGAAACCTGGTAGTATTTTAGAATGGTCGTGCATCCCGCCCTCATTTTCCCCTGAGATGAGAAATCTTTGTATTTCTGAGTCTGAAAAGGAGCTTCCAGTGATATTGCGTCACTGGAAGCTGTTGCGGTTAGCGGGGTGAAACTACAACACTAGTTCATCATATTTTCGACCACTGAAGCTGCAGACCAATCACAGATCAGTGGGTGGGAACTCACTCCCAGAATCCAAAAAATTAACGTCCGCCATATTAACAGGCTCTATGGAGAAAGCTGATAATGGCAAAAAAATATAAATATAGAGGCAAGACGGCTGCTGCTGACAGGCCGGTTTTGTGTCTTGGCTGCTGCCGCCGCCGGCTGCCGCGACACAAGACCGGCCTGTCGGCAGCAGCCATCTCGTCGGTGCTCTCACTGTTTGCCTATGGACACAGACATAGAGTCTGTTTTCTGCCAGGACTTTCCAAGATACTAATTCTGGAAGAAATCTCTGAATCAGTTGAGGAAATGTCCTCGTGTTGAAGTAAATATGTCTGTAAATGTTTTTATTTCTATATTTCTCCTGCTATACTGTATATTTTGGAGAAACTGTAACGATCGAATTTCCCTCTGGGATTAATAAAGTATTTCTGATACTGAAATAGAGGACCTTAGTCGGAGTGGCCTGTGGTGCTGTGCATTCTGGGATTTGGTGTCTTTCATCCACATGAGCCAAAAAGACACTTTCTGCCTTTTCTCTGCCAAGAAGGCACCAACTTCAAAATGTATTTCACATTTCTACATATATGACCCAATGTCAATACAGATTCATGTTTCAACGGGTGAAGTATCCCTTTAAAATGGAATGATAAATGGCCTGGTTACACCATCTTATATTGTGGAATGTAAAGACTGTGGAAACAGTTTAAAAAGGAGCAGCTATCTCCGGACAATCAAAGTAGAAACAACTGAAATGCTTGGGAGCAAATGACCTGAATGTGTTAAAGTGCCCGGAGGTCAGGTTTTCAGGTATCTCTCTTCATTAAATGATATACACAAAAGTTTGCATTTTCTAGATCAAGTTCGCCATCGAGGGCACAGTCCCAAAAGCAAAAGAAAGAGCCAGACTTTTTGCTCCATATCTTCCCCGACATCAGTATCAATGACCGGAGAGGCAACACTTTGAGAGCAAGACTACGAGTTAAAACAACCAGATAAAAATCAAATAAACACACTGCCCCCCCCCCCCCCCCTCCCCATCCTCAGTATCAGCCTCAGCTGCATAAACACACCCTCACATCTACAAACTCCAACATATGGCATCAGTCCAAGTGCATTTGTGAGCTTGTGTTTATGTCTGAAGCTGCACACTCCAAAGTGTGCACAAACTTGTGTGTGTAAGCTTTTTTTCCCCCCCTCTCACAGGATGACCCTGACCTCACCAGACATGCTGTTGACTGAAAAGTGAGCTCTTCACTAAAAACAATACACATGACTGAGTGCAGTTCAGCGGGAGAAACACCACAAGGTAATGGAAAATAATACCTTGCATCATCGCATTTATCGGTAAGACAGGTATAAGCGCCCTGAGCTGCTGCGAGCTGAGTATCCTTATAACGATGAGCAGTAAATGACAGAGTGCATCTGTGAGTCAAAGTGACTCCAAGCATGAGTTTGCATGTCTGGGGATGTGTGTGTGTGTGTGTGTGTGTGTGTGTGTGTGTGTGTGTGTGTGTGTGTGTGTGTGTGTGGGGGGGATACTCTGTCTCCTGTTCAAACTTGAATTTCTTCCAGCACTAGCCTTCTGTCAGAGGGTGTGGATACTCTTGAAACTGCTGTAAACACTCCAAAGTCCACCTAAACAACCCTTCAAGTATAGTAAATGGCCTGGGCAGCTACATAACACAAAACACTGCTGTTTATTTATCACACTTAACTCATTCTTGAGCTTTTTTTTTTAATCCTGAAACTACGATCGGATATTTTTTTTTTAAATCCTTTATTTGCACATTCCTACGTCATGTCTCTTGTCAGCATACTGCACCTTTCTGGGAGCGTGGGCCAGATTGTCAGGGTCAAGCAGGTAGATGTGATCCCGAGCCCCGAAAAGAAGACGGCCTCTCTCCTCATCCAACAGCAGCGAGTGGGAGTGGAGACCATCGGAGGGGCCCAGAAAGAGAGACACGCTGCCAGCCTGCAGAAGTTCTAATCCAGAGAGAGAAAGACAGACACACACACACACGCAGGCAGAGATTAAGACATCCCTGCAGCACATCATTTTTTGCACTAACTAGGATTAAATGACAGTATATGCTGAGTCTTTAGCCAATATGACTCTGTCAAGCTCCGAAAGACAAGCCCCGGGTTTTTCTCTGTCAGAGAAAAAACATGTCTTAGCTTGACTTGAAACTGTCTAATCCTCTGTGGTTCAACACCTCAGCCACAAACGCTGAAAGAAAGGATTTACAGTAGCAACGAATTTGACAGCGCATTCCTACTGTGTGTGCGATACCCAATAACTGTAACCACCTCGTAAACCATGAAGATGTCATGGTGGATTCACTTTTTGCTAAAGCTACCATGGCTCACTACACATATACTTTAACTGCAGCATTGGCATATGAATGTCATAAACCACTGCAAATCCCCCACTCCTCCTCTCTCCCAAGGTGTTCCCCAAGGTTCTGTACTAGGTCCCCTCCTCTTCATCATGTACATGCTCCCCCTTGGTCACATCATCCGCCGCCATGGACTCCGGTTTCACTGCTTTGCCGACGACATCCAGCTCCACATCGCCACCAAAGCCATCACTCCTGCCACTCACTCAATCCTCACTGACTGCATCACAGAAATAAAATCCTGGCTTCAAACCAACTTTCTCAAACTCAAGTGCGACAAATCAGAAGTCATTACCATCGCATTTCAGCATGATTTAACATTGCTACATTCTAAATAAACAGTATAAAAAAGAGTTTAAATACACTGTGCACTTAGCACATCTTTTATTAGAAATAAATGGAAAAAAAATTGTTCTGATATGTTTTGTAGTGGTGTCTTAAATAATAAGATTTGTAACAAGGGTAGGTGTAATAAGCTCAAGCTTCAGCCTACACCTTTTCAGTCAAAATGTTTTTTTTTTTTTCTTGTGACCGAAATAAATAATTACTACTACTACTATTACGCTTTGGTTTTTGACACCTAGCTACCAAGATCTATTCCAGGGAGCTGAATACAGACGACTCTCTCAGTTCAGTGTTGCATCCTTGATCTCGCTGACGTTGAGGAAATCTCTTCCATCACCAACTTCTTTACATTGTGCCGGTATAGCAACATGCTCTGGATAAACACCGGCTCAATGCGGGGGGAGTCCTGGGGGAGTCATTCTGAAAGGATTGACATTGTGATTACCCTTTTGGTGTGAAGGATTGGAGAGGTTACCAACCTTCAATATTTGAACTTTGAGGACCCCCCCCTACACACACACACACACACACACACACACACACACACACCATGCAATCCTGCTTAATACCTCCTCCTATACACAGGCTCACACACACAAACACACACACTGCCCCCCACACATGCTCATATCTCCCACTCCTTCACATACATCATGCACCGAGAAGACTAAACCCTACAGAGAGATTAGGCCTGCTAGCCCGCAGCTAAAGCTAATCTGTTCTGTAAACACGCCGCACTATGAGCCCATTGAAACGGCCTGCTTAGCCGTTGCTGCTTCGCATCAAGCTCTTCACCTTTCTCCAAAGAAGAAAGCCCCTCGACCTGCTAAACTTCTCTTGATTAGCTCCTCTGCTGAGGCTCACAAAAAGTTCTACGAAATAGATGCAACACCATAAGACATTCAACGAGCAGACCCTTTTTTAATGTTTTGTTTCAATATGATCCAATAGATGCCGCAACAAGTTACACCAGTACCTGCTTTGGCTCCTTGAACTCTGATAGTTCAGAGAAAAAAATCCTGTTAGCCAACATTAAGCTAACAACAAGCTTTAAAATGTCTCTTTCAAAGCTAAAGGTGCATAAAGTATTCATTTACTTTGTGAACCGCAACAAATAATAAACCATCTTTAAAGTGAAAGATACATGATGCTCATGAATCATTACACCGTAAGTTAAGGAGTTATATGTAGCCATAATTTGAAACTTTGGATTTGCAGTGATGGCAGCAACTGAGGCTGAATAGCCCTGATATCATTTTTGCTTTTGACCATGTAACACAAGACGAGTAAGGCAATGCTTCATTATCACCAGTGCTGTGTTTCATCTCAAGCTAATAGCTGAAATAAAATCATCTCATGCAAAAGTTAAATTGCAATAATGACTTTTTCACATGCTGAGACAAAAGTCATTGATGCTTGTTTTGTGCATTGGTGCTCAGTTGAGGTCACTGATTTGGTGTTGCATGTTCACAGCCTCAGTCCGCCATTAATATGCAGTATTGGATGTTCTGCCCGTGGTTTCAGAGTACTCAGAGTTACATCACAGCCCGGGTCAAATGCTAAAGCAAACAGCATCGTCGATACAGAAATAATGAGCACAAGAAAAGCCAGATTAAACTCACTCGAATATGTTTTTAATGTGCTGCTTCTAGGCATAATTTAAGATCAAATGGGGGGGTTGTTTACAAAGAGATGAATTATGTCCCCCGAGTTGTCTCTCTACTGTAAATGACTAATAAACTGTGGCTTTTAATTAAAACAAGCTACAAAACTATTGGGAGAACGAGAGTGGTGTAACTCGATCGCTTTGGTTGCACGTTAGGAATAAGGGTCTAACAGCAGTCTTAATGGGCAGCACATTAAAACTCACGCTGAAAACCAGATGATCGTTTCTTTTTTTATTTGGCAGGAGGCCCACATGTCTGTGTTTTGACTCGGGATGAAACCTGAACTTGTGACGTGCTTTTTCAGCAGAAAGTCCGGAGTTCCGGAGCAGAGAGCCAGTTGTTTTGGAGGTGTTCACTAAATCATGAATGATTACGCTTTGATCGTTTTCCCCCCTTTGCTCATTGGAGCCGTGCTTTTACAGGAGGGCAACATGATGTAATTGTTTGAAGAGTGATCAGCGCTGGCTGGTGTTGCTTTTTGAAGAGTGTGCACTGATGAAATGATGACAGGATGTGTGCATGATGTGTGCAATGGAGGTTGGAGGTGATTTTGCCTTTGATTAATTTATTTTTGCTTCAGTCATTTTGAATGAAAAGACCAAAGATGGACAATGTTCTACTGTTGATAATAGGAGGTCCAAAGAAGCCAAAACCTAGTTAGACAGCTGTTCTCTTGAGAGGACAGTAAAGCGTGGTCAGTCATGCTCAGAGTCAAAGCCAATACACAAACCCTGATAGAGTATCAAAAAGAGATGGCTTGGATTTGTGACCCCATTGAAATACATTCATGTGTAACATGATGAACTGCTTTGTTTTATCTGCTGGCTGCTTTGGGAACACACCAAACGAGACACCCTGTAGAGCTAAATACTAGCCTAACTGCTGGGTAAACACTGTCCCTTGCAATCATTATTCCTGCGGCTACTTGCATGTATTTATGTTGGAAACCCGGGGCCCATACATGACATACGTCTATTTCCAGCCATTCTGGGATTTTGGAAGGCTTTGACTAGAGGAGCGCTTTTCAGAAGTGGAAGTCAAAGTGAGTTTACTTTAAGGTCACCGTGGGGATTCACTTTTATGGAGCATGGACTGAAGTTCATTTGTGTGGTTTTCTTGTAGCTCAAACGTAGCATGAGGGATTGGAGACTTTGAAGTAAAGTTTGCACTGGAGTGTAGAGCGGGGTTTTTAAGGGGGACGATAATTTAGGATTTTCTCTCTGAAGGTAAAAAGCAAACAGACTCAGTTGATGCAAAACCAAAACACGAACATGAACGCATTGCACAGTGCTGGAGCTGGTTAAAATACACCCAATAGATTAAAGGCTTTATATGCGATTTTTTTGATCCAGCAGATGTCGCCCTTGAGCTCCAGCATGAAACCAAAACAACTCGCGCTGCATTGTTGTGTTAGCATGCTAATGCTAGCGATCTTTATTATGCTGGTATCTTCACACTGCATGTAAATTTACCTGAAATGAGCGTGATCTAGAAACACAGTTAAGCAGTGAGTACAGTATGTTATTTTTCTTTTCTCTAGTCCCTCAATTAAACAACTTTTATACATGAGGGGAGGAGTCAGCCTGCTGTCCCGGCGATGTAAACAAAGTGAAGATAGGACTCTGAAAACTCTGAAAACATCACAGACAGTGAGACTCGGGTGTTACACCCATTGAAGACAGTCATGACTCACAGAGCTATTTTCAGAGGATATACTTGATTTATATCACATTTAAGTGTAAAAAATCGCATATTAAGACTTTAAAGGACGGCATCCACATGAAATGTCTGTTCTGCATGGGAATAAGACAAAAGCTGTAACAATAAGTTTAGGCTATAAAAGTATGTAAATGTGAGGATTAAGACATAAAGACATTTATGTTATACAAAAAGTGTCCGTCAAAGTCACCAACTGAATTATTTAGTAATGGATCACAGAGTAAGTCCTAAATCTCCCACTCTACTCTCTCTCTCTTTACAGTGATGTTTCACAGACCGTTTACTTTCACAGTACAACTGAGTCTACTTATCCCTCCTTTATTTTTCCTCACAAAGCCACAAGAGAAATACGTAGAGACAAGTGGAGACAAAACGTTGCATAGAGACACAGATCATCTAGATGTATGAATAAGTGAAATACTGACAGAAACCAAGAGATTGAGAAAGAAAATTCAGGAGGAATCAGGTGGGTTAAAGTCGTTCTACATCTCATGGGACTGTGAATATAACCCCAACTCAGAGCAAGTGCACTGATGAGGAATTTTGTCATAAAATATTAATAATTACTTTTATTTCTACTCTCAGGCTGCCCCTTGACACAAAACACTTCAACATTAAAGTTTCAAAGTAAATGTAAGACTGTAACAACAACATTTTTTAGAGGCAAAAAAAACAATGTTCCACTCCTTACCTCTGTGGCTGAGTTTGACCCGGGGGACACTTTGTTGGATGCTTGCTACAAAAGGGAGGGTGGCCAACAACATCAATCCCACTAATGGGACCCCTGCATGGGACAGTAGCGCCGTAGTCCTCTTCCCTTTTCTGCCATGATTACTGCCAGACGCGCAGCGTGGAGCCCCGACGTCATTCAGATTAAAAGAGTCGTCTCTCTCCATGGTGTGTGGAGTTGGTCCTGTTCCTGTATTCACTCTGCCCTTTCTCTGCAAAACCCTGTAAGGGAGATCCCAGAGAAAGAGTCAAGCTAGGGAGGAGCAATCACAAGTGTGTGTGTGAGAGAGAGTATGAGTGTGTGTGTGTGTGTGAGAGAGAGAGTATGAGTGTGTGTGCAGTCTCATCTAACTTCATGCAGGATATGCATACAGGTTTCTTTTTGAGACTATTGAGCTGTTTCACCATGGAGCCCTACAGGCATGTCTTCTTCTCTTTACCCATCATACATCAGCTGTTGCCTGTCACTGCCTTTCCCCTTCTGTGTCGCCTTTAAATCTGTTTGCCCAAAACAAAGGTCAGGCTAACAAAACATTCTCACATTCTCCTATCTCTCACCCCGCTATGCCCTCTTTGAGTTTCCCTCTCTCTCTTCTGTCTTCTTTTGACTCAGATAACTCCCTTAATTCTTCAGCTAAATGATACTTGCCAATAGTTTAAGAATTGGGGGGATGACCCTGTCAACTCCTCCTTTATATCCTGCAAAAAAAAATGGGGCCTCGTCCTGTTAAGGACTTCACAGTGCATTAAAGAGGCCTGTCGCACAGACATTAATTCACACTCAATGGGAACACTCATGGGAACGCTCATGATCGTTTCTGTTACGAATAAGCAAGGAGCACTTGAGTAATGTGCTCTAATTGAACATGGGACAGATCAGAGGAATGATTGTGGCAGAAAGTTGGTTAGTGTCAGGAGGGGAACTCTAATATTTGAACACTATAAACCGAAATATGACAGTGTTGAAAAGTGTTACTCTTTTCATGCTGATTTCAATAATCTTACAACTCAAAACAAAGTCTTTAAAACATAAAAATATGATCATCGCAGGAGGTTTTGCAGGACCTACAACTAATTACTTGTGTGCAAAGAGGATTTTATTTTGGTTGGCAGCACTTTAAGATAACTGTTTTTTTTTTTGTATAAGCCCCATTCTGTCAAGGTAATCTTTATTACCATTGTTGTGTATGTTGTACATCACCCTGTCAAAGACCATTTCCTTTCAGTTTCACTGTGCTTTTTAAACCTGCATTTGTGCATATTTTCCGACAGCCATCTGTCTACCAACCAACCAATCGAAAGATCCAGGAAGAAATGGATAAATTCATTAAAAAACAAAGCCGCCCCACTTCAACCAGATTGCTTCATCTCCCTCATTACTTTCCTTCCACCCAGATCACAGACAAGACAGATCAACCTGACAACATAAACAATGTCAATCTGTATTAATTGATCCAGGTGTAGCATGCACACGTTCACATATTGATAACGTAGCTACACTCCTGCACTTCAACATATATATCTTTGATTGCACAGCTCTGGACAACCCCCTATATAGTTATTACATATGTACCACTGTCATCACTGTTTTTGCAGACTTACACCTCTTACCTCCAGAAAGTAGTTGACAAGCCTGAATAAATGTTGTATTTTTTTATTTTTTTTTAACCAGTAAGAATGTTAAGTTAAATCCTTCCTCATAAATCTCTTCTTATTCTTATTTTTTTATATTTTAAGTGCTTACTTGTATCTATTCTTATATTGCTTTATTTGCTCTGATAACATGCTGCTGTAACACCACAATCTCCCAGTTTGGGATCAATAAAGTCATTCTATTCTATTCTATTCAAATGACTGACTCCCAAAGCATGTTGCTTGGCTCTATAGATATAGTCAAGATAAGACATATTCACCATGACGCTCACATTATGTTAATCCACTGCCAAGGTAAATATTTCATGTGACTGATGATTCTCAGCAGTTATAGTATTCACATATACAGTACATGCATTTCATGATCAAATGAAAATATTCATGTTGGCAGACACAAGCTGTCAAAGTACGACTTATTTCACTTCATTTATTTTCCTTGTCCAGTTTTATCATCTGTTTTTCACAATTCAGTTCATTACTGAGAATCAGGGCTAAGTGGCATCCCTCCAAGTGCTCTGTGGGTCTAAACTGTAGAGGATTAGGCGATGATAAACAGACTGCTGTTTATTCAAGATGACAAATTGAGACACCTTCACACCCTTGGGATTAGAAATACAGATATAGAGCTGTGTGTGATGGATGGGCAGCTAAGAGAGTGAGAAAGTGAGACGGTTTTAAATCCTTGCAGTCATTGAGTGACAGGGATAGTGCCGGTGCTTTCGACTCAATCCCCCAGTACACTATCTTCAGGGGAGCGGTGACACAATTCCCCCCCCATGTGAGTGGTGTTAGAGTAATGTTTGTCTCTTTACCGCTTGATTGCCGGCATCTATCAGAGACACAGGCCTGAACAGCACCCACTAAAAACAAAGGAGAAAGAACAAGGAGCATGAAACACTCTCCATCCATCCGTTGAGAAAATCACGACAGCAGCAAATTGTCACACGGGGGGAAAGACATGATTTGTGTTGCCAGCAAGTCAATACTTCTGAAAGAGCGGTTAAAACAGATAGAGTAAAAGAGAGAGAGAGAGAGTGCGAGGGGAAAAAAGAGAAGAAACAGACAGCTTGTGCCATGTGAGTTTAGCTAACACCCCTGTTTCCCGGCGGCCAGAGTCCTCTGTTGTCTTTGGCAGCATGTCCGGCACACGGCGCAGGGGGTGATGGGGGAAACCATCCTGATGGGGATGGTGACAGATTTAAAGCTGTAGCAGAGCAAATTTAGTGTTGCTGGCTTCTGATCTCAACCCCCGACATACAGCATCTCATTTATGTCAACGCCTCAAATATACTGCCCTATTCCTGAAGGCCTCAACATCGAACTAATTCAGCATGCCACAACACTAGCGATTTCATAAATGATGAACAAAAATCAAGGACTTCAGAGGCTTTTGAGTTTGAAGAAACTTCACTTTTAAAAGACTGTAGATGTCGTCAGCAGACTTGAGGACAGATGGCGAAGAAGTACTCTGGATATGGGCATTTACACACAGAGACCACCCCCGTAATGAGGCATTTAGCAGCACCCAGCTGTCCCGCTGAGCAGTCTATTATCAACCTCTCCATCTCCACAGGACAGGAGTGCATTAGCGCGGTTATTTGTCTTTATTCCCCTGACCACAGGCACATTGACCTGGCACTACAACACAGGTAATTGTTTCTAACTCTCGAGACATTTGTTGTTTTTCCTGGCAACAGTCAATCATTTTTTTCCCCACATTGCATTAAAAGCAAGCATGCGACGCCACAGCAGGTCGGTGTGAGTTCGTGTCTCTCGGGGGAAAATTTCAGGACAGCCCCATTGTTTGTGTTTTCACTGCATACAAACTCCAAAGAATATAGGAGCGTTACATTTTTTGAAGTTGTTCCTGTAGCTATAACTCAACTTATGTCAGTAAAAAAGAAGAAGGAAAAAGCACTGTCAAGCACCACTTTCTATTCATACTCTGGAACTGTCACATAGGGAATTTCAGGGCGTTTTATTTAACTTTCCATCATAAGCTAAAAGAAAACAACTTTCACTTCTGTGTCTGCAGGCTACTAATAAAAACAGGTAATAGTCATCCGTGGGTCCAACATCAATATATCTTCCAACTGCTGTCTGAACTTTTTAGCTTAACACTGTGAACATGGCACATCTAGAACACACCCCACTGTGTTTTAACTGTATACTCAGAATGAACTTCATGTAGAAAATATGAAACATGTGCTCCCTGTGGCCACATAAGATCATTCTGGACCAAGATCAATAACCTCAACGCACATATACTTAAGGTTTTTTTGCATCTTTAATAAAATCACTGGCTTTTTTCCCTGACAAAAAAAATAGTTTGCTCTGGTTATAAGGTTAACACCCAGTGACGACAAGCTGTGATTCATTTTGGATTTTAACCACAAACATTTCCCCCGCCTTATCTGAGCAAGTATCTGTTAGCACAGCATGTGCATCTCGAGGGAAATTACACATCTATCCAAAAAAAATAATGCAAAATAAATTACCAAAGTATCACCTTACACAGAAAACAATTATATAGACGTATACAAGTTGAAAAGGTTGCCTCAAAGTTTGCCCTAAATAAGGACAAATGATGAATCACAAAACATGTTAGGTAAGGATACCTGATAGCGTCTGTGGAGTGGAACATTTGATCCCTTGCCATTAGGGAAGTCTGCATTGCCTGCAGCGATTTACCTTCAAATAAATCCTATAAATCAGAAATCCAGAGGCAGTCTGATAACAGAACGACCTAGTTGCACAAGAGATCAGTCCTGTCATGTTCCACTGCCCCTTTTTTTACACTTGAAATTTTTTGAGAATGAAAACAAAAATCTCATGAAATTCCCAGTTTGCTCATAACGACTAAAGTGTGAAATCAATGCATGATGCCAGGACATCCGTTTTGGAAGTGAAAAGTACATCTTAGGGGAAAAACCCAAAGGAGGTGGATACAATTTCCAGCCCTGAGGTCCTGTCTGTCCACATGTTGTCCCTCCCTACACTGTTATCTCAAAACACCCCAAAAGACAATACTCAGGACAACTGCTGATAGTAACTAAATACACCAAAGACGAAATAATAGACGAATGAATTCTGTCAACTTCTCCGCCCGTCAGGTCACAGCAGATGGCTGTTCACCAATGACTGCTTCTGCCTTCCCTTTCAACTCTTGCAACAGGTGCTTGCTCATTGGTGGATTCATGCTTGTCGCTGAACACCGTCTGGACTATAGGGCTGGTTAAAAAAAAAAAAGATTAATCAATGCATTGTAATTATTATTTTCCCAATTCAATATCGACACAGGGAAATCCATGAAATCGATTGTTTTAGTTGTAATTATGCCCCTCTCCACTGGGGGCACTGTGGGTGCTGTGAATTCAGGTCAGGCACAGTTGAGCATTTTACATTTCGTTTTTGTGAATGCCATTACAGCTCTGTTATGTTTATTACGATTTTGAATCGAATTGAATTGTGAGGTTGTGGACAATACCCAGCTCTCTGGACCTTCTCGTTGTAAGTGTGGTAAGAAACAATTTGTTGTGTTTAGCACTAGATGAAAAAGTTGATTGATTGATATAGATAATAATGCTATGTGCTGCTGACTTAGTTAGGGACTCACTTTATGTTTAAAGGCTTTAAATGTGATTTTTCACGCTTAAATGTAATATAAATCAAGTATATCCTCTGAAAATAACTCTGTGAGTCATGACTGTCTACAATGGGTGTAACACCCGAGTCCCACTGTCTGCTTTCAGAGTTTTCAGAGTCCTATCTTCACTTTGTTTACATCGCCAGGACGGCCGGCTGACTCCTCCCCTCGTGTATAAAAGTTGTTTAATTGAGGGACTAGAGAAAAGAAGAATAACATACTGTACTCACTGCTTAACTGTGTTTCTAGATCACGCTCATTTCAGGTAAATTTAAATGCAGTGTGAAGATACCAGCATAATAAAGATCGCTAGCATTAGCATGCTAACACAACAATGCAGCGCGAGTTGTTTTGGTTTCATGCTGGTGCTCAAGGGCGACATCTGCTGGATGAAAAAATCACATATAAAGCCTTTAACATTGCTGTATAACCCTGACATATTTTCAGCACCAGGCAGAGCCCACAGCTTCACTTTGCTGTTTTGCCTGCTACCCGAGGGTGAATGAGAAAGGTGGGAGAGTGATACTGGATCTGTGGTCGAGCTCTTTTCAACAGAGAAGATAGAAACAGAAAAAAAAACAGTTGGGAACAAAGCAGAGAAGCAATTCAAAACCGAGAAGCATCCATGTAACTGAGATAACAGCATAAACATGCTGATAGGTTTGTTGATAAGGAACAACACAAAAAAAATGTACTCATGCTGAACAAGTCATGACCTGTGAATGTGCATGTGCATGAGAGTCTTCATTTATGAACATGTGTGTGTGTGTGTGTGTGTGTGTGTGTAAGCTAATACCATCCTGAGGTAAGCAGATGGGAGCAAGAGGATATGAAAACAGTGAGTGACAGTTGGAAGTGCTCTCACTTGTCTCCGCTGATGGCCTGAGGATACGGGGGTACACCCAAGCATGCTATGCAACAACTCCTCTCAAGAGCTTTAAGGTTTTCTAGAAATGTGGGAAGTATAGCTCTTTTGTTCTTTTTCCCAGGCTTAAGTAATGTGGTCACCTCCACATGGGCTCCAGGCTCCAGTGCAGTTCAGAGGAAACACAGAGGCCACAGAGCTGCTGAGCAGGCGAACCCAGTCGAGCTGTCTGTCTGCAAGTCATTGGCACCTAGCCGTTGTAGACTCTCTAAACACAGTAACATCAGCACCGCAGTAATGGTTGGCTTGAGCTGCTTTGTCTCCATGCGCTGAAGGATTCTGGAAACATGACCATAAAAGGCTTGGGCTAGTGTGAAGCATGGCTACAAGTATGTTTTAATAACTTTTTCCACCCGAATCCTGTTGAGTTTTGAGAAAGTACACTTTTTGCACTTCAATTTTTTTTTTTTACCTTTCATCACCGTCCAGGAAAGAACCGAGTGAAGCTGCTTCAAAGCTCAGGATCGACGCTGTAGGCCATTTAAAACACAGCTACATGTTGATGCTGTGTTTGTCAACATTCTACAATTCTACAATTCACTTAGCAGACTCTTTTATCCAAAGCGACGTACATCAGAGAGTAAGAACAACACAAGCAAGGATCTAGAAAAAAGGGAACAATGTCAGTAAGAGCAAACGATCAGCTTTGAGTCTGATTGGACACACAGGTGCTGACAGGAAGTGACCAGAGGCAAAGCACAACATTGAGGGCAGTTCTTGAGAGCTCTAATCAGTATAGAAACCATCTTATAAGTCGTCGTTATCAAACAAAAACCATCGTCATTACCATCATCATCATCAATAATATGGAGACCATCATCATTAAGTTAGTAGGTATTCATGAAAGAGCTGGGTCTTTAGCTTTTTCTTAAAGGTGCAGCGGGACTCTGCAGATCCAATGGAGTTTGGAAGTTCATTCCACCACCGGGGGGCGACAGAGGAGAAGAGTCTAGTCAGCGTCTTAGGACATGCCATACAGAACACCCAGGAGGCCAAAGGGTTGACACTGCATGCACAGTAGAGGAGATATGGTATATCTAGAAGAGGAACCCACACAACCTATACCAAAACTCTTCCATGAGTCTTACAATATGTGTAGTACTTATCAAATCCACTTCTCCAATCAACTCAAACAGAAGTTCGGTCAAGATACAATTTCATCTACAAAAACGAGTTTTCACTTGTCAAAGATCACTTCAAAGTCCTCAAAGCACACACATGTTCTCCAGACTTTGATTTCAGCGGACTGATCTGTACTGAACCTCTAAACTGTACTTACATTTAGCAGTCTGCATTACTCACAGCAGGGAGACATCACCTCAGTGACAATCTGATCAAAATCAGACACGATTTTCTGAATTATGTGTCTGTGATGCCATACATGAATCATTTATGTGCCTCTGTCTTGCTGCTTTGCCTTGTTGTTGAAATGTGCTATACAAATAAACTTGCCTTGCCTTGCTTTAAAACCCCAGAACAGTACCAGAGAAAACAACACCACACAACTCTTCTCTCCAAATCTCTCATAGCACACACTCAACCACTCCGCCTTGTAAGAGGCTGGATTATTAAACCCTTAAGTGCAGTAAGTGGGGAGTTGGTTCTTGACACTGAAGGAGAAGAATAGCTTGATAACTTCATAATTAACAACTCTGTTATAATAATCAAACAGAACTGTTCACTGCAACATGTTGGCAATGGGAATTTGTTGGATCAGGAACAGTTTTTGGAGCCCACACTTCAAATTCTACCGCTCAATTTATCTCTATATTAACTGTGTCTGTGCCTCTCTACCTAAATCATTAATGTAAAAGTCATCAAACATCATCAGCCCATTGCTGTTTGCACAGTTAAGAATTACAACACTTTCATTGTAATAGAAAGATGATTTACTGTTACAATTAAAGTATTCCAAAAGAGAAAAATCTTTATATGATCCTTAAATCTTTTCAGAATGCCTTTTATTCTTTAAAAAGTTAGTTGTCACAATGCTTTCAAAGCTTTCTCAACATTTTTAGAGTTGAAGTTTAAACACTGTTATGTAGAAGGCTGAATTTAGAAAGATTGTTTTATATAGCCTAAATATAAGTTAGGAAACTTGTCTTAGAAACAGACATGTCAACAACAAAAACCGTTTAAAAATTGAAATATATAGCCTAATATAGTCGAAAATATAAAAAGGGGGAAAAAAGACAGTCAAATTAAATATTTTTTCAGTTTATAAGCCGAGGCTATACAGAGAAAACTTGAGAAACGATCACAGCCTGAAAACAATACAGACCCATTTATATCGCGAGGACAGGCAATCTGATGAATGGTGCAATTATTCGAACTACGCCCTGATGGGCTAGCTGTGCTTTATAAGTCTTATATGGACTCAAGAAAGTATTTAGGCTACGTTATCTTACCTGTGCATCCAGCTCTGTCTCACTTTCACTCTCCTTAATTAGCTGACGCAAACAGAAACAGTAGGACACTCGCTGCGACCGCGTCCCGACCAGAAGTAAAGTGGATGAATAAACAGAACACTTCCCCCAAAAGAACACTTCTACTCTCCTTAATTGTAGTAAACGCACACTGGCGCTTGAACTCTTACTGCACTCTGTGTGTCTGTGTGTGTGTGTGTGTGTGTGTGTGTGTGTGTGGGTGGGTGGGTGTACTGGATGGCTGCTTCCTCTGTGGCAGTTCGCTCCGGGGAAAGACAGACAGTAACTCGTAATTAAGTTGTTGCTGGAGGGGAGGGGCCCTCAGCATCTGTCCCGTTGTCATGCAGGACAGACAGAGTTGCCACTTTGCTTCGGCTACCTAAATATTATTTATTATTTCATTCTAACAGTCCGTATTTTATTGCTTTGTGCAGTCCACAGTTTTTTTTTTTTTGAGAGTCTGTGGGATATGTATTGCACCATCTTGGAGTAGTACATGGATAATTAAAAATGAATAAATAACTAAAGTCATCTTTACTTGTGCAGGAATATGAAATGCCTATAAAAGGAGGATTCATTAAAAAAATCCATAAATAGTTTGAAGCCAGTAACAATGGGGGTCAACGCTGTACAGTATGCTTTATGAATGAATCATTTGCTTTTATGTTGTGCAGTGTTGGTGTCATTTTTTTTGTTTGTTTTTCTTTCTTTTTATTTGCTCCTGCTACAACAATCCAGTTCCCTCATATCCTCCCAATGGTTCCCTGGCATCTAGTACGACATGCTGGTGGAGGTTTTTCCTCAACCTGTCAAAACAAAACTTTGTACATAAGATCGTAGTACGAGAGGGGGAAGAGCCTTGTATGATGGATTTCTAGTAAACTTGAATGACTGAAATGCATTTGAGCGTGAATGAAGTGTCATAGACCTCTGAAAATCCCATAGTTGTTATGTTTTGCGTAATTGAGCATGTCGTGTCCAGGCTTGCGCTGATTATCTTTATAAACTTGATATTAGCATCCTCAGGGGCTGGTGAAAGGAATAGAAAAGCAGCTGTATTTTGGTTCATTCTGCAGATCCTGCTGGGTGGGATGCCTGGGCCGCGTGTCTTCTAGAAAAGGAGCGTGCAGTCCAAATCCTCCCTGCTTGATTTTGAAGTAAACATGGCTTTCTTTGGCACTCTTCTACATACATATGTAGACATGAGTCAGTCCAAATTCACAGTATTTTGTTTTCTTCGAGAAAGGGTCAGAGCCAAGTACATACAGAGGTCAAATTCATATGAGATGAGAGCTGAGAAAAAGAGAGTTGCACAGCGTGTCACTTAAGTGGAGTGGTTTTAGATTTGTATGTTATTGCCCTTTGGAAGTCATTCACCTATTTCTGCTCCAGCTTTGGGTGTGTATCTTTAGCAGGATGTGACTGAATCCAAGTTACCTCAAAGGATCAGGTTAAAGGTTGTCAGGTTAAAAAAGTGTCCTCCCTTACTTTGAGGATGTGTGCTTCCTGGGAACAACATTTAACATTTTTCATTCTGGGATATGGGCCAGAGGCCTAAAGGTTTAGACAATCATTTTTTTTCAAGTTCTTTACTTTTTTTTTATTTACTGTATTTGTTCAGTTGTTTTCATGATTTAGTAAAATACAAGAAATGATTGGTAGTGGGGTAACAGAGTTCCCTGTTTGATTCAAAGTGGGAATGCTGCAGTACATAATCAGAATCTTAAGAAAGCACACCAAGAATACCTCACATTTGTGTGTATATTTGGGGGGCGGCAGTATCTCAGTCTGTAGGAACTTGGGGTTGTGAACCGAGGGTTGCCGGTTCGAGTCCCGGTGCGGACCAAAGTATGTTGCTTGAAGTTGGTCTTGTAGCTGTAGAGGTGCCAGGTCACTTAACGATTACAGACAAGGTGCCCTTGAGCACACCAAACAGCTCATGGCAAGCTCACTGTGTAGCAGTGATGTCTGACATCTCTCCATCACATGGGCGGTTCTAGGCAGGGGCCAACAGGGGCCAGTGCCCCTCTAACACGGAGCTTGGTCCCCCTTGTGGCCACCCCTCCAAAAGGAAGAGCCCCCACCTAGTAACACATACACAGTATTGACTCAACAACCGGACTCACAAACTAGTACTAAATACTGTGACTGAAACAAATATAAATCATGGTATTTAATGATGTGAGCTATTATTTGGCAAAATATATTTTTCACCTGGGTTTAATGTTCCCCTCTGACAAAACAACTGGCCCCAGTTTGGCCCCCTCAGTAAAAGTGGCCTAGAACCGCCACTGCCCCATCAATGCATGTCCACAGGTCGAGTTTGTGCAAGTCAGGCACATGGGGAAGCATGTCTCAATAACAGGGGATTAAAAATTAAAAACATTTACACTGATTGTAGCCCCTTATAAGACTTTCAAAATATTACTTAATAATAAAACAATAATAAATCAAATCCTAAGATTGATAGAAATGTAAGGCGTATGGTAGAAATGTGTGCTGATATTTCACTATCATATGTTCTCCTTTTTATCCCAGAAATAATGAAGCTACATTTTGAGTTCAGAAGGATTTTGGCAAAGTTCCCAGAACATCTGCCAAGTTATGTAAAAAATCAGGAGCAAAGTCCAAAAAACAGCCCAGCGAGGGGTCCATTTGTCCAATTAGTGGCAGGGGCAGTTGATTGACATCTAAGAGAACAAATGTCATATTGTCTATTGTTCAGTCTCTTTGAAGAAGCATTTGGCTTCGGGCTAAAGTCTGCTGAGGCTTGTCCTGTAAAATGAAATAGTCAAAGCAAGCTGGGTAACATTTTGGATTATAATTTGGTGTCATTTATGTGATCGGGGTTAAAAAAAAACCCAATACTTTAGTCACACACAAATGTATCCACATGCATATACCTATATGCTGATTGTGTTTCTCCCCATTTGAACTTCCTACACATGTGTTGCTCTTTTGTGTTTTTATATCCCTACACTTTGATAAATGGAGTATGAGTGAATAGAGAGGATTAGGCAATGCAACAGATGATAAAGAAACCCTAAGAATAGCCCCTTAATCCCCTCGTGTTTCCACCATTCGTTTTTTCCAGGTGATCCTCCATTAAGGAGGATCAACCGCTCACTGTGGATGAGGAGGAGAGCCACAGAAAAGATCTACTGCATGCGGGTTTTCAGAAGTATACACCGTCCTGTGTCATGAAGATTATTCTCTCCGCATAATTGTGACAGTTTAGCTCAAGTATAAACAGGAGAAGGTTGTGGAAGTTTGAGGAGGAAGTCTGTGTAATCAGAAATCATCGAGGAGCCAAAATTTCTCTTGGAGGATGTGAAGTCCCCTCTCATCCGAAGGGATTAAGGCTTGAAAAATTGGACACTTTCGCTGGTTGCATTATGTGTTCGGGATATGTAAGTGGACAGTAAATCACTTCACAGTTTGTGGGCCATGTTCCCTCTCTCATCTTCTTGAGGTTTTGGCTTAAAAACACTTGTCAGTTGGTAAAACAATGAGGGCTGAGTTATAGGGAAGAAATGAGGGAAGAATGCAGAATTTCTTATAAACTCGGGCATTAATGTTCCATTAGTAGGCTCACGATCTCCAGTTGTTTAAGGAAAGAAACAACTTTCCCAACATGCATGTGGTTTCCTTGTGGGAGTGGGACTGTGCACAATCACACAAATTGTACATTAGGGTATAAAAGTAGTGCAATCTGTGAGTCATTTTTTTTTAACAGTAATCGTGAAGATCTCCTGCGAGAGGGCAGTCAGCCAGGCCTGGTTACCCAGGGAGGGTTCCACTCAACATGGACACACACACACACACACACACACACACACACACACACACACACACACACACGCACACACACACACACACACATGGAGGCCACTTAGCTTTAGTGCCAATAGAGTTGCAGTGATTAGCTTATCTCGATTACATGAGATGCCACCAGGCTTGTACTCTTAAACAACTGGAGCAGAGCTAATTATCAGTGATTGTAACTTGTTGATTATTAGGGATTAGGATCATTAATTAGATATCAGCTAGACATGTCAACAGAGATAAGAAAAATTTGAAAATCCTGAGAAAATTGTAGCAGACTTAAAAAACAAAAACAAAGAGAGCGTAAAAACTCAACAGTTGAAAGTTCTTGTCTGTTAATGGCAACTTCTATTTAAATAACACATTTAATAACACATATCATTTGTTTTGGATCATACTATCGAATGGAAATGTGACTGCTCTCTGCCTCACTGTTCAAAGAGACCTTAAGTACACGTTCTAGTTCAAGGTCTATCTGAGCTTCTCCCTTTTTCACTTTAGGAATTGTAACTGTAAAGCTCTCTAATGTAGTGTGAAATGATGAAGCTCGGACAACACACTAAAACTTCATTGCAGTTTCCTTTGTTTGGATGGCATGCCACAATTTGTTCCACCCAGTAATTTGATTGAGCAAGAGACATTCCATGAGCACTGATACACAGCGATCAGCAACAACATTATTAGTGTCTATGTCCCCGCTTTTTCCACCAAAACAGCACTGACCCATTGAGGCGCTTTGTGTTCTGATACCTTTCTGTCAGAAACATCATTAACTTCTTCAACAATTTGAGCAACAGTAGCTTTCCTGCTTTCAGACCACACAGACCAGCCTTTTCTCCACACACCCATCATGAGACGTGGCCTCCCATGACCCTGTCGCATGCTCACTGGTTTTCCTTCATGAAGGGGCAATGTGTAACTCTGACACCTAGTGTTTATTAAAACGGGCACTGTAGAGTCCAAATTCAAAACATTGAAGAGAGCCATCTCCACCCGCCCCCTCCACCCTACAGTCTAGGTCAACGCAGGTTGCCATGACGCGGACGAAGAAGCTTCAGTGTTTAGCCAGCTCTGCATCGATCTTGCAACCTTTCTGCATTCTAAGCTTTTTCAAAAGAAATCTCCAATATTTATTTTAGTTTTACCACATTTCTTGTTGTTTAGCTTATTAGAAAAATGCAGAGGGTTCTTAGGTTGGGTAGAATCTGTTATACCTGAATTAATCTGCTTGCCTGTGTCATAACCTGGCTCCATGGCCATGACAAATATGAGAAAGAACACCTTAAATTGAGGTAACAATGATTTATTTGAACAACGCACCCACAACCGTAGCACGAACAAACATGGAATGAATGTGAATGTGTGGCAAGAGAGAGAGAGCGAGATCCACCCTGGGGTCGGGCTTTTATGCCCTGCAAGCAGTAGGCCCATGGTGCTCTAAATTGGACCATCAAACTCCTCAAGAACTAGGGGGACAGAATCAATTAGTAATAGCCTGACTAAGGCAGTGACCGTCACACACCCCCCTTCCCATCGCTGTAACACCTGATGGTTTGGCGTTTTCCCAGGCAAACCAAGGAGTGTCCAAATCGGCTGAGTAGGGGTGCCTTAAAACCTCCTACGTCTCTGGTCAAAACAAAAACAGACCATCCCGCACCTGAATCAAGTCAATATTTAGATTGGACCTTTAGACCACTTTTGGTTGATACTGACCACTGCAAACGGAGAACACTCTAAAAGAGCTGCAGTTCTGGAGATGCTCTGACTCCAGTCATCATAATTTGGCCCTGGTCAAAGTTGCTCACGTTCTTACTCTTACCCCCCTTTTCCTGCCTCCAACACTTCAACGTCCGAGCACAAAATGTTATTTGCTGCCTTAACAAATCCCACACATGGACAGGTGTCACTGTAACGGGATGATCAACACAATTCATTTAGTCTGTCAGTGAACACAATGTAGAACACAATATCACTACATGTATCACTCCACCTGAAGAGGTCTAACATTACAGTAAACAACGTTTGTCTCGATTATTGGGCTCGTGACTCAGAAGATATATGTGCGTAATACAAACTAAGTAAACTGTAGGAACAGAGGCAGATGTGCTGGAAAATGTTTGGGTTGCTTGGCAACAGTTCAGTTCCAGACAAGTCAAAGAACTAGTTATGTTGATAAGCAATCAAATAAGTATTTAAACAAATTGAATTATAGTCTGCTTATTACCTTTTAACGTTGTATACTATTTGTAGAACTGTTATAAAAGCAGTACATGACATCGAGGTCATTTGTATTGAGTTTCAGCCCGGCTGGGATTATCAATATTGACGTACAGCCTTGGTCCTGTGTCAGATTCACAGCCCAGCTTTATTCAGTACATTAGCACTCACTCAGGTGTAGTTTCGCTGAAGTATATGACATTAAGATACACTATGGATGTCATTTAGGCACAGCTGGAAACAACTGTATGCTCTGTGGAGCAAGACCCCTGTACAAAATAAACTGGGCACCTTGTGATTTTTTCCGTCAATGAATGTTTGGCATTACATACAAGAAAACTGCCAAAGTCATTTACTTTTGAGTCTGAAATATTCTGAAACTTGTGCAGTACAGCTCAGAGGCAAATCTTTTTGTAGTGTTTAACTTGAATCATTTACTTGAAGTTATCCAATTTGAAAACCCTTTTGCTTAGAAGACAATTTTGCTGCACTCTTCATGAACACCTCGCCTCGTCTTTGTTTGCTTTCTCTTTGTAACTTTCCATGAAAACTGTTTTTTCATCGCAATAATTATGAAACTTTAAAAACAACAATTTGGTTCCTCTCAGGCATAAAAAAAGGCAAAAAGGCATTTTCTTTGTCACAACCCCATTAAGTGTTCTCGTTTCCTCTACTGCTCACACGCCGACCCAAAACAAAACACTAAAGCAGACTGCTTCTCCCTCACTAAATGAGAGGTAAACAGCTTCCACCATCACACTCAAGCAGTCTAAACAATAAAACCCACAGCCCCAATTAAATGCATTTCACAAATACACACACTCACTCACTCACACACTGCAGCACAAACATTCAGAAACTCAAGCAAGCCATACTGCTAAAGGTAAACACTAAACATACCGGCCCATTAGACAGCAACTAGAATTTAACACAAGAACACAGAAAGTGAGGAAGGTTGTTACTTCTTCTCTCTCTGTCTCCAGTTTGTTTATTTATGATTTGAGCTTGTTTCTCATAGTCAAGTGTCCAAGCGTGGGATTATTTATTTATTTATTTATTGTGTCCCCAGAGAAACAAGCTCTACAGTAGAAGTTAAGGGACATGACAGTGTAAACAGCATCTGGACGTCCTGCAGCTGGGAAAAGAGAACGATAAACACACAAAGAGTAGTAAGAAATTAAAATAGAATAGAATGGAAAAGAATAGAATAGAATAGAATTACTTTATTGATCCCAAACTGGGAAATTGTGGTGTTACAGCAGCAGGTTATCAGAGCAAATAAAACAATATAAGAATAGATACATAAGTAAGGACTTAAAATATAAAATAAGAATAAGAAGAGATTTATGCATTAAGAATTTAACTTAACATTCTTACTGGTTAAAAAAAATGAAAAATGAAATACAACATTTATTCAGGCTTGTCAACTGTCAGCAGAAAAGTCAGCTTGCATAGAAAATAAAGATCAAGTATTTTGAAGTGCTGCACAATAATTTGGAATATCTTCTTTGAAATATGCACATTTGTTATAAACACATCGCTAATGTCTGAAATGATTAGCACTAAAAAGAAAATTGAATGTATGTGAAAGAGAAAGGCCTCCTTACTCAGCATTTGTATGTTTTACCTGTTGGATGGAGGTCTGGGTATAACAGTGATTCTTTTTTGTATTATTTTGATGCAGTCAGGTGAAGTTTAAGATAGCTATCAGCTTACTGCAGAATACAGTGGCAATTTATAGGTGAAAAAAAAAGGAGAAGGTTAGGATGAGGAACACGCTGCGAACACAGGTACTGTATTATGTTCAAAATAAAGAAAAGCTGATGGACAGAAAATCTGAGTTAAAGCTATGCACGCTTGACTTTTAAAGAATCTGCTATACTTCACGTTGTAATTGCAATATAAAACAATGTCATCACATACGTTTTGCACATCATGCAGACATAGTTTCTAGCTTATAAAAAAAAAGAAGATATGGTTAATTTCCTGTCGTATGCAGCTATTCTAAAGTTGCTGGAAAAGCAATAGAAATACTCTCGCTGCATCTCCTCTTTCTGATTATTCCCTGTCTAAGCCCTGTGCTCAATAACATGCTGAACCAGCTTTTCCACTGTGAACATATAAAGATGTTCAAACTTTTTCTGTGTAGTGGAAATTCTTCTGCCGAGGAAATAACCAAAGGGGAAACCACAAATGCCTCGCTCAGGTATTCCCGAATGTTCAGAGAGAAGTGCTGCCAATATCAGCATCACTCTCTCTAAACTAAAGAATGTACCCTTACTGAGCGGCAGAGAGGAGGAAGGTGATGATCACGGAGGAGGGAGGGTCTGCTCTAGGAAATGGACAGCTGTTATCTTGCCATGTTTTGGAAGTATGAATGTTATTCTAAGTGGAAATCGTGAGGAGAAATGGGTGTAACAGAAATTCAGACTCACAGATCAACTATATTAGGCTGCATTTCAAATTCGATACAATTGACAGTGCATCTTGGAGATTTCCTTAACTGCCTGCTATAACTCCAACTTGTCACAAACATACTTCCCTTCATGTCAAATCGAGACACATTTTGTCCACTTTTTTTGGCACGGTACCCCAAACTAAATGGTTAAGCAAGCGTCCGTCTGAAATCTTGATATTCCTCAAATTCCTCTCTAGTGAAATAAACATCTGTGGATCTCATCGGATAAGCCGAGAGCACTCCTTAGGAAAAGTAGACGACAGAAGAGAGGACTGATAAGAGGAATCGAGTGTAAATGAAACCCTTCAAGGGGAGGAGGCTGACGTGCGGCCTCAGATGATCTGCGAGTCTTTTAACAAAACACATTCAACAACATCCTCCCCTGTGTAGTTTGTGCGTGTCTGTGTGATACAGCACAGCTGCGTTTTGTGTCTCTTACATCAGGGGAGAGACTCCTCCCTTGATCAGCTGTTATCACTTTAACATAAATCCTCAATCTTGCCGTAATGGTTTAAACACATGGGGGATTCAGGTGCTCATCCTATTATCTCGGAGTGTTAACAGGGAAGATAGTTGATCACTTTAAACTGGATCCAAATGTCACATTATTCTTTTTTTTCCCTTTATGGGAGGTAGGAACCAGAAAAGAAACATCTTCATGTTCATACCTCTGTACATGATGTATTCAAATCGGATAGATGATCAGACAAGACAAAACTCAAAGTTCCTAGTTATCAAACATGACTCCATGATGTTTTTCACTGGTTTTTACTTGAGTTGTTATCAGAGAGGGTCAGCTGTAGGAAGTGAAGACAGAGGGCATTTGCACTCCACTTCCTGTAAGAAGGCTTAATTGTTGTGTGCCAGTGGGGACAGTAGAGATTCCTCTTGCCTCATTCTCTCTCTCTCTCTCTCTTGTTCACCTTCCCTTGCTCAATCTCCACAGGCTTTTTTTTTTTTTTTTTTTTTTTAACTGCTACATTGTTGACATATGATTCATATCTACACTTTGAGGCCATCAAACAGCGGGGGTAGAATAGATCAGGAGGGAGAGAGGACTGCAAATAGAGATGAAGAAAATGCCTGTGGCCCAACTAGGCTAAATTTACTGCCGAGTTCTTGCAGCTTATCAAACATCACAGTTCACTCAGCCAGGGGTGGTAAACATTGAGACAGGTCTCCTTTTAAAGATGGAGTCAGGATTTGAAATGCCAGAGTGAACAGTGTGAGGTATGATTCCAGCGAGCAAATGTTGTGTGCTTGTGCGCGTTGTAACCCCTAGAAAACATGTTGTCATACAAGTATTTGTGATAATCAGGGTTTTGCATGTGCATTTTCAGGGCGTAAATGTGTGTATCCAATCAATACCCTTTGTGGATGTGTACAGTTTAAGCACAGCTGTACATTGAATCTTTTCTGGTGTATGTGGGTGGGATGCAGGGCTTGCAGTGGGAGTATGAGTTTCAGTGTGTCAGCTCTCTGCATTCCCTAAATGAATCATTTTAAATCACTGCTGCATCCTGTGCTGGCTTCAACGTGTAATTGTGGTCACTCAAGCATAAAGAGCAAGAGAGAGAGAGAGAGAGAGAGAGAGAGGGGCAGACAGAGGAGAAAAAGAACAAAATAGAGTGGGAGATGGAGTCTTTGATAACCTCGCTACCCTTACTGAAGACAGGAAACTTTTAAGTTTGGAGACGGCATGCTAATGAGTTTTTGCTATAACTTTCCACCTTTTTTTTTATTTACCTCAGCTGTTGCTGTTGTGAAATCCTATCAACAAATACCAGAAATGTTGTGATGTTGTTAGTATTACAGTATCAGGAACCACAGTTCCTCAGTTCCAGCCTGCCATTCCTTTTCTAGAAGTTAAAGGAGCATGCCAACATAATGGAGCCAAAGTCGGACTCTATGATAAATGACTGATACAGCATCAACAGTGTGTTTATTTCTAATCTTCTAATCAACGCCGCTGATTTCCGCCATTTAGCCGATATTATTTAGGCTTTCATTCCTGCAAATTTCACATTCCAACGATGGGATACATTTACATGTCTTTCATTAGTTCTCAAAGAAACGTTGACTGACAATGTTTGTGCTGTTGAAGCATGACTTCCATATCCCAAAAGTCTAAGTGTGTTTCTAATCTAATGGCTTCATTTGGGGGGAACACCACAGTGTTGACGTCTTGTGCTGGCTGGCTGGCCTATTGGAAGCCAAAAATCAATCTGTTACAATATTTCACACAATTGAGAGAAATTAAGAGCAGTTGAGCTTCTAATTATAAACACATTATTATTATTATTGGGGAACCTCGGCGTCATTACAGAGAAGTTCAATGTGTACATCGTCGCAGTCCAAGCTGAGGTGATTTGGTAAATCACTTACTTCTATAAACCTACGATTTAACTGACCAATTTGGACTAATTGCTAACAATTGGCAGCAGTTAGGAGTTTCAATAAAAAGTGAGGCCAATCGCAGGATGCTTCGGCAGGGGCCTTCAATATGGGTTACATAGTTAAGTTTGCAAAAAATCCCAGATTCCAGGAATGGCGGGAGAAATTAGAAATCACATGTGAATGTATCTGTAAGTATTTGTGCAAGGAAATCTGTAATAAGGCCCTTAGAGGGAGTCTTGTGTGGCACAGTGGCTGGCTGAATGGGCCAGACCACGTCATTAAAACACCTTCACCTCCATTAGGGCCATAATGAGCGTGCTGTGTCAGGGCTGGTGGAATACCGCGCTCTGGCTGCTGTACCACACAGGGTACGCCTTCAGTGGAGAAGGAAATGAGAAGCGATTGGTACAATGACTCACTGTGCAGTGAAAGTGGCACTGGGACAAGCCAGAGATGTATGCTGGGAGCAGTGGCGGGGGTTTCCATCTTTATTAACCTGCAAGATGTTGGTGCTGAAAACCAGGAAGCAGCTTGTTGCTTTTTGCATCTGTATGTGTGTGTGTTAGCAATAAAAGTAGCAGACTGTGTTTTCAATATGGAAAAATCACTCTCTGTGCAACATTCTTCTCATTGCTTCATGTTTGAACAACTCTTTTAAAACACTGGCACAAGCTGGCAACACCAAATTGTGTCATTGAACTGTAATCTCAAGTGGCTGATTACATGAATACAGATGGATTACTGTGTGGATTAGCATATAGAAAATATGTGGTGTTAAAAAAAGCTTAACAGCCTAAGCATGTGACATGGAATCAAACTGTACTTCAACATTGTTAAAGCAATGTTTATTTACATGGCAAGGGCAAATCCTCAGAAGTTAATTGTTTTGTAATCATATTATTGTAATACTTACGTATGAATAAGTTGTTTTGCAGCTAGTGAAAACTGTGTGTTATGATGCGTTTGGGAGTCTGGGCCACACAGCCGCTTGACTTTGACACCATTATCAAAGGGAACTGGTCAATAAGTCGTGAAGAGAGAAAGAAGAGAGGAAAGAAAAGGGTAACACGGTCATAAAATTTGTAAAATGAAACCCCCTTTTCTCTGCTTTTCATTTGCGGTAATGGTCATTAGCGGACTGTGCTCGCCGTCAATAAAAAAAATGTAACCTCTCAATCACGGGGTCATAAGTTAGAACCAGTAGAAGGAGCTAGTTATAAATCTAGAGGGTTTTTATTTTTGTCCACATGGGATAGCTCATTAGATTGGAGCGGTGCAACTGAAACCAATACCATATGGCTGTTAAGAAAAGAAACTCAATTAGCAAGCTTACAGGGTCACACGAGGGCATCGAGTTTCAAGAGTGAGATGAACGGAAGGGAAAGAGGAAACTACATATTTAAGTGGACCAAAATAAGAAGATTTAGTCTTTTTGTGTGTGTCTTTCTTCATGGTCCACTGCACAGCTCCTACATTACACCTTTTGTACATTTTGTGTTTTTATCTTTATTTTTTTACATTTTTAAATTCTATTTATATATTGTAACAGCTTCTTATACTGTATTATTTAAGTTGTTTCTAGTTCTGCTTAATTTCCTTGTTAATTGTTCAGCACCAATACACGAGTCAAATTCCTTGTACGTGTAAATGTACTTGGCAATAAACCCCGATTCTGATTGTGATTCTGATTCTTTGAGGAATAAGAGACAGAACGCTTCTGTAAATTACAAATACAAATTTGAAATTCTTACAGTTAAGGGCAGCACTGTATTTATTTGAGGATTGAAAAGGATCAATAACAGTCTCATTACTTTATGCTAAATATGAAGCTATAGTTGTTAGCTTAGTTTAGATTAGTTGAGCTTTGCATAAAGACGGAAAAAAAAAAACAGACTTCTAGCATTTTTTCTTGGAAGCTTACTTATTAACATGCATAACTAATTTGGCATTGCTGATGACTGGCTTTTAAACGAGGGGAGTGAGCCGGGCAAGCTGTTTCACCCTGCTTCCTTCCTTTATGCAAAGCCATGGACATTTTCTACCGGCTGTTTTGCAATATAATTAGCAGGGCTTACATTGATTTTCGATATCTCAGCACAAATCAAACTGTTCAGATAAATGTATGCACGATTCTCCAACTGTTGAACAATCTCGGGTGGTTATAGTTTAGTTTATGTAAGTTGCTTAGTTTCATCTTAGCTTTGGAAACTAATACCACATTGTTCTATATGTATTCCCATGAAATAAACCAGAATAAAGTGGTATCATCTTATATTAGGGGTCTTGACTATTCAATGGCAATATACTTTCATGGCAGGGGAGAACTATGACTTATGTTAATCCAAAGCAACGTACATCAGAAAATAAGTACAACTCAAGCAAGGATCTAGAAAGCAGGACACAATGCATAGAGGCAAATCACAACATCATCAGCTGTTCTTTAGAGTTTTTATCAGCATCAAAACAATCCTAAAATCGCCGTTATCAAACAAAACCATCGTCATCATCATAATTGTCATCAATAATGTCATTAAGCGTGAAGGTATTCATGAAAGAGCTGGGTCTTTAGCTTTTTCTTAAAGGTGCAAAGGGAGTCTGCAGATCGAAAGGAGTTTGGAAGTTTGTTCCACCACCGGGGGGCGACAGAGGAGAAGAGTCTAGTTAGAGACTTAGGACCCTGTTGTGATGGTTGGATCAGAGTCTTATATTTGAACCATCAGGCCGAAAACTTTTGCTCCCCTGGAGAAAAACACAATGCTGCTGCTGCTGCTAGACCTATACCCACCATTCATCTGGCCTCAACCTGGACCTTAACTTTTCTCCAGCCCCCCAAACCCCCCCCCCCCCCCCCCCCCCCTCCTCAACCCACCCTGAGCCCCTTCACCCTATAAGCAAGACCACCTGGGAAACCTGTCTCTAGTCTTTGGTCTAACTTCTACCTGTTTGAAGACCCCAACATGAATCATGACTTCATTCTGTTGAGTTAATCACATCACAGAAGCAATGATCCTCGCAGGAACCAAGGTTTAAAAACCAGGAAGTTCAGACACAGGGCTAGCCCAAGGCTGGCAATCAGTCATGAGGTGTCTGGTGTGAGGTCATCTGTGTGTGTGCGTGCATACGTTTGTGTGTGTGTGTTTCTGTGTGTTTCTGTGTGTGTGTGCTTAGAGGATTGGTTTCCTACAGTAGCATGTACTGTATTAAGGTCGCACATAATCTCTGATTATCGAGATTGCCTCTATATAAGATATAACTGGGTCAAACCATTGTACTAGAGATAATGAATAAACCTTTTTTTGACGCGACAACAATCAGCTCAGTATCGGCTCAGGGAAATTCGTATCCATCCTATAACCCAAACCCTTATGATGACTGAACAACAGTATCAAGAAAAATAACTAGTAGCATATTTTTCCACTGTCTGTCATGTCTGTGATTTGGGAATTCAGTTTGAGCCGTTGTTTCCAAGGCTACAGCATGGCAACATCAAATTAGAGGCCGTGCTCTGACTGAGAGGTGGATACAGAAGCAGCGCTCGTATTCTCCCTCAGACAGTGTCGCCGAGGAAATCAACTGTTTGTGTTTCACTTCAGTATTTTGAATCTACAGGGACTTCTTTGATGTCTTTGTTTTTTAACCGTTTTATGCCACATCACCGCTCTGAAATGTGTCGATTCTTCCATGAATTCAAAAGATCACCATCCATTTTCAAAACAAGTTGCATAACATCGGCTTCTTTAAATCATAGCTGCAGTTAAAGATTTTTTAGTCACCCTTGTTCTGTCTTGCATTGAATTGTACACAATGATTAAAACGGGAGACTTTGTTTACATTGATCATTCACAGTAAAACTGGAGCAGACCTCTTCCATCTCACAACGCCTCGGGGTACAACAGAGGAACACAAGCTGTCAGCAAAGAAAAAAAAAAAGAGCACATCCTGCCGCCTGTGGCATGTGTCGTTAGTTAGAATTGAAATAGATTCAATCCCTCTGCTGACGGTCTGCAAGATCAGATTTTGGCTACACAGCAGTAATAAATCACATTAATAAGGAATGTATTTCATTTGATTAGCTTCCTGCCTTCATGTGCACACACACACACAAGATGCTTACATTTTTCATAGAGTGCCCTGGAAATTATTATAGTGCTCAGGTTAAGTCATATACAGCTTGATACATCCCACCTGTGGCTGACATATTGACTGAATGAAAGAACAGAGCAGAGGTCTGTAAATGTACACTCGTCCTGCTGTTTATAACTTTGCTCTCAAGTACTCGTACCCTCCGTCTGCCTTTATCTCCCTCCCTCAAAGCCGCTTTCGTCAGGCCATTCTAGAGCTGGTATCTTTGGTCAATGTAGCGAATCATTATACATGACACATCCGCCTTTCATCATACCTCTCCACCGTGCGCCGAATGTGCAATTATGCGTTTTGTGGTGATAGAGTCTAATGTATAGAGCAGATTGTTTTCATAGTGTCCCCATTACCAACAGCCCGTGTAACAGTTCTGAGAACGTTTACAACATAATGTTAATTTAACTGCTCAAAATACAGCAAATTATGAACGTTTAGACATCCACCTTTCTTAAACAAACATGAGGTCAGTGCCCTCAAAGCCATCTCGTCTAAACTTATTGCACAATTTGAAATTCCCCACAACTATTTTTTAATTAGTAAAACCTCTTGTTTTATGTTGTGCAACAATTTCACAAACTGCATGAGTGCATTCTATTTCGGCTGTGTTAGCGTCTTCCGGCTTACAAGAATGCACTTTTGTTTTCTTGACGAGAGCGCGTAACACACATTAATGTGTTCAACATGTGGCGAGCCAGCAGAGAGTTCATTAGCTTGAACAAAAAAAAAAAGAATAAAATGAGGGGAAAGAGTCAGTCGCTAATTAACATGTTTTATCTGTCAAAGTGTCAAAGCAGCGAGACGTTGTATTACTGACTCTGACGGACTCTTTCTTGGCCGTGTACAACGGTTGTCTGTTTTAGGTATTGGACGAAACAACCAATATCCAACCGTCCATTATCTATACTGCTTAACCTGTCGCAGGGTTTGCAGGGTTTGGAGCCGATCCCAGCCGTCATTAGGCACGAGGTGGAACACACTCTGGAATGGTCTCCAGTCAATCACAGGGATGACATGTATAGAAAAACAAACCTTCATGCTCACACTCACACACACGGCAATTAAGAGTCACCAATCAACCTAACGTGTGCGTCTTTGGATGGTGGGGATAGCTTAAGTACATGGAGAGAACCACGAGGGGGGAACACACAGAAATGCCCCATGACCAGGAATTCAAACCATAAACCCTCTTGCTCTGAGACGACAACACAACCGACTGCACACCCATCAGCCGTAACATTATGACCGTCACCGCCTAATATTGTGTAACTTCCTCGAGAGACATGAACTCCACTAGACCTCTGAATGTTTCTACAATTCTACAATTCACTTAGCAGACGCTTTTATCCAAGAGAGTAAGTACAACACAAGCAGGGATCTAGAAAAAAGGGAACAATGTCAGTAAGAGCAAACGATCAGCTTTGAGTCCGATTGGACACACAGGTGCTGACAGGAAGTGACCAGAGGCAAAGCACAACATTGAGGGCAGTTCTTGAGAGCTCTAATCAGTATAGAAACCATCTTATAAGTCGTCGTTATCAAACAAAAACCATCGTCATTACCATCATCATCATCAATAATATGGAGACCATCATCATTAAGTTAGTAGGTATTCATGAAAGAGCTGGGTCTTTAGCTTTTTCTTAAAGGTGCAGAGGGACTCTGCAGATCCAATGGAGTTTGGAAGTTCATTCCACCACCGGGGGGCGACAGAGGAGAAGAGTCTAGTCAACGTCTTAGGACCCTGTTGTGAAGGTTGGATCAGACGCCTTTCATTGGCAGAGCGTAGTGGGGGGAGGGAGTGTAGACCTGGATGAGAGAGTTAAAGTTGTGTAAAAATGTGTGCTGTGTTAACTGGCACGTGGATCGGACTTGGTTGACCAGCACATCCCTCTGATGCTCGATTGAATGACATCTGAGGATTTGGAGGCCAAGTCGATATCTTGAACTTAATGTTGGTTCATCCAGGCACCTTCTTCCAATTGCTCTGTGGTCCAGTCCTGATGCTCACATGTCCATGATTGTAGATGCTTTCAATGAGGGTTCACGGGATCAGGGGGCCTCGGCTGTCCATGACTCCGTCGCATGGTCAATGATTGTTCTTCCATTGGACAACTTTTGGTAGATATTGACAACTCCAGACCGTGAACACTTCACCAGACCGGCCTTTTTGGAGATCTTGTCCTTACCTGCTTCCACTACATCATCATTTTCAAAGTCAAGATGTCTTTTGCTGCCTGAAAAATCTCATCCAGGTGCAAGAGGAAATCAATGTTATGCACTTTCCTGTCAGTGTTCACAGTGTAATAGCTGATTGGTGAACAGCTCCAGAGAGGCAGAAAATAACAGCAATATTTCAGCTTTTATTAGATTTGGATATGAAACTGTGATCAAGCAAAACAAGTTGCATTTCCCAACTTACTTTAGGGTTTTTTTGCTTTACTTTTTTTCTCCGTCTTTGCATTACAATGTGTTTTCACTTTTGTATTCTCCAATTTTCCAAAGGTTAGAGGTAATCAAGGACAGTTTTTTCACTCCATGCGCTGGCTTCAGAAACCTTTACGACACCTGGCTATTCATATGGTCAGTCTCTTTATAATACATCTGTTTTTTTTCTTAGAATTGAGCCAAGAATGAGAAAAAAAATAGGTAACAACTGCACAACAAGCAAGACTATGCTTTGAAACATCATTCCCCTGTTGAAGGGGAAAACCTTGCCCCCAGGTGGTTGCAGTATAGAACAAAAAAAAAATGTAGTAACAGATGATTACTACTTTTCCTTTCAGGACTGCAAGTTAAAAGGAGAGCTTGAAGAAATCTGGGGGCCCGGAGATAGACATGTCAAGGATTAAACAAGTCTATTGTGTTAGAGAAGCCTTTGAGCTGTTGACAAAAATCTTTAAGCTGCACCGCTGCTGACTTTGGCCACGGCATTTTTGTCGACTCCATCAGTGAATGTCAGTTTTTGTAAACCTGTTTTCATGGATTCACTCTCCTCTATGGGGCCCGCACATTTTATTATGACTTTTAAAAAGGGAAGTGCTCTGTTGACTGCCTATCCCGAAGAGCTGACGCGGTCCCTCTTGGGCCTTGCGGACTGACTGGAAGGAATGAAAGGACAGATGGTAACAGAAAGAAGTGAGACCTTTGATGTGGGGTTAGTGATAGAGAGCTTCAGGGTTGATGTGTTTGATGTCTGTGAGCTGGACTGAGTCCGGTAGGTCAACCAGTCAAAGCCAGAGCCCCACACCTGGATCATTGTAAAGTAGTTTTATCAAAGGGTACGGCAACAGCATACATGACAAAGTACAGTCAGTGATTGATTTTTTCATTTATCCACTCACTATTAACAATGTTAGCTTTTTTTATCGTATTAATCATTCTTCAAAAGAATTCAGCCATTGTTGTTTTTTGATAACACATGACGCAAATATGTACAGAAATGTAGCTCAGGTCTTTCTTTTTCTAAAAGTGTTTACCTCCAGATGTTAACTTCATTAAAGAGGTTTTCTTTCCCCCGATAAAGAAACTAATTTGTGCTGTTTTTAGGAGCATGCTAACTGTGCTCACAAAGGATAACGCAGTGTATAAAGAGCTTCTTTTGTCGTCGTCATAAAAGTGTGTATAAGCAAAGCTCCCCTAACAGTTAAACAGTGGGACTCTGTACATAGACACAAATGCATGTGCACATACACACACACACTTACATGTAAAGGCACGGAGATTCAAAGACTCCCCTGATGATGCCCCAATTAAGCTCCACCATATGGAAGCCATTGACTGTGAAATTGAAAACGGTGACAGGAACTCTATTATGATGTCAGCGCTCTCACTTCACAATGGTAGTTCAGTATAGTCCTTGTGCAGACGGAACGGACAGTCCCGGCTTAAGATCTTTGACACAGGAGTTGATGCTGAAAAATGAAGACATCACATACGTCTGGTTTAACATACACGTCGTGAATGCGAGTGTTTTGCGGCAGTTTTGTTATATAACTGCTGCAGAACTCATTTTTGGCAACACAATATGTGAGATGGAAATTACCCTGTAAATGCTCCCCCCCAAAAAAAAGTGCAGCTTAAGTTCAAGTGGTTGATATAAATGTGCAAAAGCAGCCATTAATGAGCCAGATTTTGCAGCAGTAATTAACCATATCAGCGTTAAGGAGGCCTTAAAAGGGAAATCAGACAAAAATAATTAAAGTCAAGAAAAGACTGAAATGGTTTTTCTAATGAGCTCTTTGACAACATCAGGGATGGATTACAGGCTTGGGCACAGATGACAGAGAGAGAGAAACTGAAATAAGAGAGCAGAGGAAGTGTGTTCTGCATGGATTTCAACGGACCCCCAAGGGTGGCTTCATATCTCATCATGTTCTGTACCCTGTGGAAAACTCAAAACAAAACAATCTTAATTTCCTCAGTTTAATTTAATATGGAAATGTGTATCAGACTTATAAGCTAATTAGCACTTGTAAAAAAATATACGCTGCTAATAATATTTTTGCTTTGATCCTCATAGGTGCTTTAAGTGATTAGGCATGAGCTGTTTTTATTTTTATTTTATCAACTGTTTCCGTTTTGGTTTGATGTTAATGGAACGCTCCTAGATTTAGAATTGTTGTTCTTTTCTGCAGCCAAAAGGGCTCCAACATCTCTCCTGTCCCCGGGTTACAAATGGGAGGGGGGGGTTAACAGGATGGCTGCTCACAAGCTCCAGGGGTCAGACTATCTCCTGGGCTCTCCGGTCTTGTAAGGAATCCCCTGGAGAGCCACAACTTTTTACCTCTTTTAACCTTCTTTCCCCCCTCGTTTGTCTTGAAGCCACTCTGATGACAGCCGACCCGTCGCACTGCTCGCACCGTGGGATTCTCCGCACGGAAGGTGCTGGGGTTGTATGTCCACATCTCCACACCTCAGACCCAGCATCCCCCCCCCCCCCTCCCCACATAATATCTTTTTTTAATCCGTCCTGAGTTCACACTGTCAGCGCAAACTTGCAATACTGTCAAACCCTCTCTCCTGTTTTTTACTACTTCGGATTAAACTGAAGGGAGGGACAGAGAGAGTCCCGCGTTGTCTGCTGGGATTCACAAGACCACAGAGGCCGAAGGCATTGATATACGGATCTGTCATCTCTTCCTGTCTTCTTTTATTCCATCTGTCTGTCTGCTTCCCCGGTGGGGTCGCGATGCATCTCCTTATGTGTATTTAAATTCTCTTCTGCCCTGTCGTCACATAGTTAGGATGATGTCTGCCCTGCTGTTCTGCGGGACCCGCTCTGAGTTTGATGACAGGGGGGGACCGCTGAGGTACAATCTGCTGAGGCCTGAAGCTCTCTGTCTGTCTGCCTTTTCATCCCTCCATCCATCCTGTACCTCCATCCTATACCACCCCTCCTCTCCTGGGGTTGATATCTCCTCATCCCTCGCTTTGTCACAGCTTGTCCTGTCATTACTCACCCTGGCTATCTGATGACAGGAGAGTACAGATGACAGAAACATGTTTTTGTATTTGTGTGTGTGTGTGAGAACAAGAGTTGTGTGTGTGTGTGTGTGTGTGTGTGCGTGTGTGTACACTCAGTATCTTATTACATCGTAATCAGTAGTGTAGCAGCCAACAGCAAGGAGCAAATCACATTAAGATAATTGGGAAACACTTCATGTTGGACAGCTGGGGTTGTGCCGACTTGATTAAATAAATTTGATGTCACAGAGGAAAAGAAGCCTTCCAAGAGCTACAGACACAGTGTGTGTGTGTGTGTGTGTGTGTGTGTCTGTGTGTGTGTGTGTGTGTCTGTGTTTATATGTCTCTGTGCGTGTGCTTACATGCAGTGATAAAAGACCTGAGAGAGAAAGATGGAGAGGAACATGACAGAGGTTGCTTGGCTTGCCACGTAATAGATTCAACGCTGGGATGCCGGAGAGATGCACACCCATTGGGAGCAAAACTGTTAAGAGGGGAGCTGATCTATTGTTTTTCAGAAAGTATGGATTCATTCAAGCCTCATTTTTCTCTCCCTTGACCACTAGATGTCACTATTATCTATGTGTTAAATCTCAATACTGCCCTTTCTGATGTCTCTGGACCCAAACTTCTAACAGTTCTCTGATTTGATACGCAGCATTATACAGTACAGTCGTTTTCTGTACACTTATTAGGTACATGCTTGTCCCATCACCATTCATTTGAATGTTCACAAAGTAGATGGATGACGTTGCATCTCATAAAGAAGGCTCTTTCTTCGGTAAGTATATGTGGTAAATATGAAACTTGTGCCAGTTGTTCACAATTCTTTAAGGTCACCTTTGCTCTGCTGGAGTAAGAGCGTACTGGCTCAAACTAAGAGTATGCAAATGAGCAAGCAAGTAATCAAAGTTCAAGCTGAATTGTTTAAGAGTTCATTGAACTGGAATAAAAAAGATGTAGAGGAAATTACTTCAGTTTGTCATCGCTGTGGCAAATTAGGCAAGGACTGAATAAATGGATTAGCAGAGAATGTGTGTGCGCTCGGGCGGTGTGTGTTGGAGGGAGACGAAAGTGTCGGTGTGTAAGTCATGTGTGTGGGGCATTTTTTGTGTGCACACTACATTTCATCCATTCACACACATCTTACATTGTGGTGCTAACACTATGAGATGAGAGATACCAGGATGCACAACATTGCTTCCATGTTTTTTTTTTTTTTTTTTTTTCTAACGGCGTACGTCCTACTCCTCCCTGTGTTGTCATGGTGATGTGTCCCTTCCCAACCTTTTTTTAGAAAGGTATGCAGGGTTTGTTCCTCTCTCTCTCTCAATCCGACACACATGCAGCAGAGCAAACATGAACCCATGTAGCAGACGGTTACAGTTGCTGTGGATCGAAAATTCTAAACTTGTTTTTAATTTAAACGGATAAGCTAATCACAAACTCAAGCACATGATAGACCCCGTGTGTTTTTAACCTAAACAAACCTTGAAGGGATTTGAATAAAGTCGCATTTCCCTTTGAGGGTTTTTTTTTTTTTTTTTGAAGTTATGTGGACCCTCCTCACTCAAAGTTCTTCTAATTTAAACTCTAATCTTTTTATAAATCCACCTTGCTCCACCCCCCCTGAGGTGCAACTTAACGGCGCGGTGCACTTCTCGCAAGGCGTCGGTAATCGATTAGGAGGAGAAATGAGGGACTTGGCCGCCATGCCGAACTTGAAATACGAAGCTGATCTTATTTAGATTTTAGTCAAGGACAGGAGAAAGGGAGAAAGGGAGAAAAGAGAGGTGTGGGACAGACAGGCTTGACTGTCTTATCTGCAGCCTGTGGTAACATCCTCTTTTCACACCTGCTGTCATATCTGCTGCCCACACAAATACATAAGAAAAACACGCACACACACACACACACACAGGCACACACACTCTTCAATACGAGGTGGGTGGAAAAAAAATGGCTGAAGATTAATTGTCACATGTATCAGAAATGATTTAACCCCGTTAGTACATTGATCGGAACAACTGGCTGTAATCAAGATCCTCCCGCTTACTTGGCTTGAACGATTGCATCACTGATTTGTTCACAAGTGGTTTAGACACAAGAAAAATGATTATATCATTGTTAGGATGTAGAACATTTAACACACCTGTCGCAACACTATTATCCTCGACCATATCCTGTTCCTCTTTTTTTCCCTGATTTCACCTTCCCTGCACTTTAATGAAGCTTTTGTGCCACACAGTAATAACACATTATTATCAAGCAGACAAAACAAAACATATTCCTTTATGAGTGGCTTCCCATTACATTTAAACAAGGAAGCAAATGAAGGTGAGGAGGCTGTTTGCTGATGAGAAGTGTGTGTCTAGATGCCAGGTGCAGTGGAGAGCTCATTTTTGCATATCACAGAAGTGCTATTATGAGTACAGCCATGCATGCTCTGCATTTTGTGGATGTAATGGCCGAACGAGGGGCGACTAAATGAGGGGGTTACCATTCACACAAACCCACACACACTTATAATCACAGGGTTACACATGCAGTTAGACACTGTCATACATACACACACACAATCAGCATCAACTCGAACACACTCAGTCGTCTGCTGGATGTGGAGAGCGCGGGGTCATCAGTAATGGAGCAGGCTACGGGAGGACGATAGCGACAGTGATGGATCCGCATCTCCATAAAACCTGTTTCCCCCCGCGCAGCCTTTCCATACATATTCAGACGGGACGACGACTGAAGCCGTGCCACGTCGTTAGCAAATGAAAAGTAGTTTAGCATGAGAATGAGCCCAGGGGTCAGAGGAAGAGAGAAGCAACAAAGACTGAGCAAATTCCACTCGGCCTGTAATTGGCCCAAGAGGAGAAAAGAGGAAAAAAAGGAGAATGTGGAAAAAGGAGGATTTGTTTCATTTATTTTAAAAGCATTTCATTTATAGCGATGGGTTTTTTTTTTTTTATCTGGAAACCTTTTTTTGTTAGGAACATCTGTTTGCATAATGGAGGTATTGTTAATAGACTGAGCCATCTGATATTGAAATCATAGTGCCATTGGTGAGCTGGGTTTCATATTCAGGTGTGGAGTGATAGATTTGCATCAGTGAGGGCTGGAGTTCTGATTGGACACAATGCCACACGATGACAGAAACTTTTTTTTTAGGGTATGGCAAATGAGGTTCACTTTGAATAGTACGAGTAAGCATTCTGCCATGCAAACAGTCACTGTGGGAACACCTGGCGTCACACTTTTTATAGAGATTCATTAGGATGGTTTCATACCCACCTTATACGACTCACTGTGCAGTACATCCACAACATCTCCACATCGTTTCCATTCTTTTGGTATTTTGTAGTTTACAGACACTGGGGACGCCACACTAACTCTCAGTTTTAGATCAGTATCCATGTGAAGACTTTTTCATGGATGATCTATGATTCTACATAGCTGCTGCCACAGTCGACTTTGTTGATGTGTTCCCACAGATCAGAGATACATTTCCCACAATTGAGAGCTCATTTTTTCTATTCATATTAAAAGGAAGGAACAGCTTCTTCTTCTATTTTTTGCATATTAGACCTCAACTCAACTCAACTCAAATGTATTTATATAGCACTTTAAACACAACATTGTTGATCCAAAGTGCTGAACATTGCAGAAACAAAGCATTAGAAAGTAACAGACAAGAACAACAACAATAAAAGTGACAGTTAATTCCATTGTAACACAAGAATAACAGAGCAATGGGTTTGTTTTGCTTGATGAACATTAAAGGCAATTAAGTAAAAATTTGTCTTAAGCCGAGTTTTAAAAAAAACAATAGTGGGAGAGAGACGGATGTCTGGGGGGCAAAGAGTTCCATAGTTTTGGTCCTGCAGTAGAAAAAAAGCAACCCTGCAAATGTCAAAATGTTTCTATCCTAATGAAATGCTTGATACATTTATACACAAGTATGTATTGGATCACTTTCTCTCCCGTCCAGGAATCCTTAATCTTTACTTCTTATCAGCCTTGATGGCAAATTTACGTTCAGCCCAAATTTTTTGTATACGGTTGGCTCGATGGTGCAGACACTACTACCAATAATCAAGATCAACCCGACCAATTTACACCATCTTGAAGAACCCATAGCATGCTTCAGTGCTCACCCCAACGTCTGTTCCTGTCTCTCTCCCTCTCCCTCTCCCCCTCTCTCTCTCTCTCTCTCTCTCTCTCCCCACTTTCTTTGTCTTTCCCTGCCCTTTTCCTTTTCTTAGTCCTCTTTATATGTAATCTTCCTCACCCGAGTTGTCCACTGAGCAGAAAGTCATTAAGTGTTGGAGAGGGGACAGCGCAGTGATGGTTCAGCCTGAGAGAGCACGGTCTCCCTGAGCAGGCCTGACCACGGCTGCACATGGATTAGCTTATTACAGTTTGCACACTTGCTCTTTGTGCAAAGGCAGAGAGACAGAGAGAGAGAGAGAGAGAGAGAGAGAGCGAGAGTCCACAGGGCGGCCAGGTGATGTTTTCAGTGCAACCTTTTTTATTGGAAAATCAGTTTTGAGACTTCTCTTTTCTTTTCTCGAGTAACTTTTACTTCATTTCTTGTACTTCTTTTTTTAAGGCTTCAGTAAGTGACTTGTTATATTACACAGAAGTTAACCAAAATGTGCGGCTTTATGTCCTCGAACTTACCCAGTGCGTACCTAGACACCACAATTATGTAAACACAAGATACAAACCTGGGGGTGAACATCAGAAAACATTTCCCAAACCCCCTCAAACTATGCCCTGTCAAGTGTAATTGATTAAACATAAAAGCATGTATGCATGCTACAGGCCAAACAGCCATCACAGCTGACATCAGAAATTGCATTTGATATGTGTGTGTGTTTGTGTGTGTGTGTGTGTGTGTGTGTGTGTGTGTGTGTGTGTGTGTGTGTGTGTGTGTGTGTGTGAGTACATGTTTGTGTGTTTACCTCATTAGCCCCGGAGCAGAGGATAGTGGCCCGGCCAATTACACTGAATTCCTTTCTTTTCTCTCCTTTTCCTCTTTTTCAAACCTCCCACTCTCTCTCTCTCTCTCTCTCTCTCTCTCTCTCTCACTCTCCCGTCTCCATCTTCCTACTTTTTTTTTCTGCCTCCATCTTTTTCAGACCTCCCAAACAAGCACAAGCCATTTGCACATTGCTTAATGGATTGCAAATCATCCGACCCCCCAAAATGAGCTTAATTGAGGCAATGCATCATTCTGTCCTTCGCATTAAGAAGGATAATCATTTTTGATGTCATTTTTTAAACATTTTCCCTTTTGTTTTATACAGTCAGTGAGAAAGGGGTCTATGAAGGAGCGGAAGAAGGACAATGTCAAGAGTGAAATGTAAGAATATAGGTTCTAATTATGTATTACACAGTCGCTCAATTAAAATAAAATCTTTTATAGGGATCAAAAGTACCAAAATGTATGATGGATTCTCACGCCCCCTACCTAGGGCTTGGAGTTACGGTATTTTTAAATGTATGAAAATTAAAATTCATGCCCTCATGTCTTTGTTTGTCAATGCGTGAAAGAAAGACAGCTGCAAGAAGCAACGCATTGCTTATTGATGATTTACAGCTTTAAAAAAAAGATTCTGTAAAGAATAGCAGTCAGAGAGGCAGAGAGATTGAAAGGCATGGAGTATAAATACCATAGTCAGGGTTCCCATGTTCAATTGTTTGTTCTGTTCTTCTTTACATTAATAAAAATGTCCATTATAATTGGTGCCAAAAAAAAAATACACCAGAAAAAAAGGAAAACTTGCAGCTTTACTTTAAGAAATACAAAAAAATACAGGCTAGGGCATGTAGGCGTATAGCTGTTAACTAGTTGGCACAAACAACTGGTGTTAATCTGCCCTAGAGGGGAGTGTTGATTCTGGATGACAGAGCGATAGGGAGAAGCACCGTGTGACACCACAACATCAGATGTCTATGTCTGTGTGTGTGTTTGTGTTTGTGTGGGGGTGTGTGAAGAGATGGCCAATGGAGACCACGAGAGAGAGCAGCTTCCCATGACCCGTTTGGTGTAATAAGAGGTGTCCTCAACTTGTAGAGACGCCACTCTGCCAAAGCGTGCAACACCGATGAACACACACTCATCCACACACACACACACACACACACACACACACACACACACACACACAAGGGGAATGGGACTATACCGCACACATCACTTTCAGTCGATCTGATTTTGGGCTAATTTGGCAAACAACATCCTTTCTATCTCTTCTCCTCTTTTCATGCTGCTCCTGAAGATTTTCATCTGTTTCTGAGAGAATTCCCAGGCATACTCATCTACTTGGCTCAGATTTAACCCCACACACACACGCTCGCACGCACATACACACACACTCACACACACACACACACAGTATATGGTTTTCCGTTAAGACACAAGTCATCGCTCTCACTTTTCAATGCAATACACATATTTATTAAGTATTCTAATTGAATAGTTTGAACATCATGTTGTATTTAATTGCTGATTAGTATCACTAACAACAAATGGCACGTCACTTCCAGAACTGTAGATTGTCACAAATGCAAACAAGCGTCTCACATACTCATCCAACAAACTGTCAACACCCAGCTAAAAAAAAAAAGTCCAAAGAAACTTCTGAGATACATTACATGTCTGGACAGCAGAATCTTTGACAGAGAAGATCTGTCTAGTCTAGAAATCTTCTGGGGCCGTCATCCGAAAAATGATGCGAATATTTATGAGCTGGGAGGAATGAGACACAGTCGTATCTAAAATATGAATTTCCTAATCAGAGCTAATAAATATTTGACTTGTGAAGTCTATCGTGCGGATTAATAGATATTCAGAGCTAAATTCTTAATGTGAAGCAAGCCATACTGTATGGTTTTCCATTATGACCCGAGTCATCTCTGTCACTCTCCAATGATGATCGTGCCCGTATAACTTTTGACTTTTCCTAATTCTGTCAAATGCAATATAGCTCTTGTTGTGTACTCTTTATATTGCAATTTAGGCATTATCTGGATTAGTAATAACATTTTTTTTTATCTTTATCTTAACAGGTAATGTCTGGGATAAATGCAGTTTCCTTGACGTCTGACCACAGCATATGTCTTTCTGTAGTTCTCTGAGATTAATCATGTGAGTGCCACTTACCTTCATTTGATCAGTCAACCTGTTACTTCACTGTCGTCCCAATTTTAAAATCACGATCAGCAGATAATTGGAGAAACAAGATTTCAGAGAATACGAGGTAATAAACATTTGATATTTGCAAATGCTCTGGGCGTTCTAACCAACATTTTTTTGCATTACTGATAGATCATGGTGTAAGATGAAAGGGATTTCTCATGGTGATGAAATCACAAAAAGTATCAAGTGACTCTTTAGTTCCTCTCAGCTCCACAGTGCTGATCAGTGTCTTTTATCTCATTGTTTGCTTTTAAAGGCCTGTAACTTTACAACCTTGATTCCTTTCTGCAATGTTTCCTACCCAACACAAAGTGTGAGATCGACAAAGACAGTTAGTGGCATGATTGAGCTTCAGAAATGAACGACAAAAACTGTTAAAAGTGGTTGTACTTCTAAATAAAGTAAGTGGAAGATAAATATTAGACTAGCAGACAAATACAACTCCAAATGTGTGCTTATGTTGCAATGTGTCGATCAACTGCTTGCCAACACAGGATTTTCACTTAAATGTCATCACATGTTAATTCTGTGTACAGCTTAGTTCAGCCATCCCCAAGTGGCCAAAGAATCAGGCTTAAAGGCTTTATACGTGATTTTTTTGATCCAGCAGATGTCGCCCTTAAGCACCAGCATGAAACCAAAACAACTCGCGGTGCATTGTTGTGTTAGCATGCTAATGCTAGCGATCTTTATTATGCTGGTATCTTCACACTGCATGTAAATTTACCTGAAATGAGCGTGATCTAGAAACACAGTTAAGCAGTGAGTACAGTATGTTATTCTTCTTTTCTCTAGTCCCTCAATTAAACAACTTTTATACACGAGGGGAGGAGTCAGCCGGCCGTCCCGGCGATGTAAACAAACTGAAGATAGGACTCTGAAAACTCTGAAAACATCACAGACAGTGGGACTCGGGTGTTACACTCATTGTAGACTCACAGAGTCATGACTCACAGAGTTTTTACAGCTTTAACAATTACTGTACCAAGTATTACACCTTTTTTTTTATCACTGATTCTGATATAATATGATTTAGATATAAGACAACTAAACTGTATTGCATTCAGGCTATGGATATAAGAAAGGAGTAAGATTAAAAACATTGACAATACATAGCCTAGTTTTTAGAGAAACATATAAGAAGCTTTTCTGTGGACAAAAAGAGTGCACTACAGCTTCTTGATATTTTTTAAGCTGGATATTCTAACAGCTTTTCATGTGCTGAGAGTAGAGGAGAATAAGAGAAGAAAAATGTGGGAGAATGAAGGAGTGAAAAGAAAGGTACCCAGTCTTTACAGGTCTAACAATAGAAACCCAGAGCCAGAGCGCAGTCGATTTGAGTTCCCTCACAAGCTGCCTATAAACAGGACCACATATTGAGAGTGATAAACCAGTGGATATATTCCTCCACCTCATTCTTACCAAAGTAGCAGTCCACATGTTGGATTCCACCCGACTGACTGACGTAATAAAACACCAAAGAGAGAGAGCGGCTGATAAAGTAATAAAAATTGGTGTTTGTCGGTGTCTGTTTGCCAGGCCGTGTTCTTGACTCACCAGGAACGTCAGTCCCAGTATAAACTTCCACAGTGCTCACCTATTCATGGTCGTAATAACAGGGTTAAGTCAGGCAATCATTTCTAGGTGCATGAGCCTTTAGAAAAACAAGGATATTGCAGATCACACAGGAGAAGTTCTTTTTAAGAATTTAGAATTTAGAAATGGTTAAATCATTTTAATGCAAGAACAGAGATAATAAAGGGTAATCCTGTCCACAAACTACTCCCATCTGGCAGTAACCTCTTAAAACATAATTGCTTCTCTCTGGATTTTGCCATGATGAGATTAACTGTCCCATGAAACATTAAGTAAGTAGAGGTAGAATCTTCCTGCAACAAAATAAACACACTTATACCCCTTGCAAATTAGATCAAATGGAAAATGTTGGCAAATCAATATGGAAGAAGTTGTTCTTTATAATGGATTAAAAACAACACATATTCCAGTCATCAATAAAAACATTGGTTTCATAAGAATACAAAGGACATGAGGTCCAAGTGATCTTAAACATTTTAGATACAAGATTCTCATCACTCTTTTTTTATTCTGTAAGATTTATCTGTACATCTCGTAGAGAGTCATATAGCATAGAGTTATGGACTGAAGCATTTTGATAAATCACAATCATCTTTAACCTTAAAGTCTTTATATGTGAGTTTTCACATTTAAATGTAATAGAAATCAAGTATATCCTCTGAAAATAACTCTGTGAGTCATGACTGTCTACAATGGGTGTAACACCCGAGTCCTACTGTCTGTGATGTTTTCAGAGTTTTCAGAGTCCTATCTTCACTTTGTTTACATCGCCAGGACAGCCGGCTGACTCCTCCCCTCGTGTATAAAAGTTGTTTAATTGAGGGACTAGAGAAAAGAAGAATAACATACTGTACTCACTGCTTAACTGTGTTTCTAGATCACGCTCATTTCAGGTAAATTTACATGCAGTGTGAAGATACCAGCATAATAAAGATCACTAGCATTAGCATGCTAACACAACAATGCAGCGCGAGTTGTTTTGGTTTCACGCTGGTGCTAAAGGGCGACATCTGTTGGATCAAAAAATCGCATATAAAGCCTTTAAACATCAAATTATAACCTATCTTTGAATCCAATCAGGTGTTTGTGCAAAATTGAATGTAGAAAATCCTTCCAGGAGATTTGTAATACGGACTTCACAAATGGGGTGGCAGGAGGATAAGTAGACCAATGGATGGACAGACAGACAACCGCAAAACATGAGGCCCTTAGGCATGACTGGCTGGTACAGAGGCATACAAATCAGTACACCTGTGGCAATTGGTTGCCAAATATCAACCATAGATACATTTCTAATGGTATGTAATCAACGTTAAGGTTTCCTCTAGTAAAAAAGGGTAACACTTTACAATAAGGGCACATTAATTAACATTAGTTTAATAATTCAACCTTTACCAAAAATAAGTCACCAGTTGGAGGATGGACAAGTAAGTGAACAGTCATTAACCTTAAATAAACATTAATAAAAACAAACACTTTTGTCTTAATGACATGACCTAGCTGTGAACCTTAAGACATGCATCTAAATGAAAATCTTTATCAAGCGTTTAGTAATATTAGCTAATAGGCTTATTTAACCTATTTATGTAAACCCTTAATTAATGTTAACAAGAGACATCTGTGTTTCTTAATGTTCATTATTGTATGATTTCTTCTGCTAATTAAGGCTTATTACTGCATTAACTAATGTTAATAGCATCCTTAATAAGGATTAAATAATGTATTAATTAATACCGTAGTTAACATGAACACCCTTAATAAATGATTACTAGACACATTAGTTAACTGTTAGTAACCATTAGTTAAGGCTTAATACTGTCTTAATTAATGTTAATTAATGTACCCTTATTGTAAAGTGTTACCAAAAAAGGATAATTTAGTAGGTTAAGAAAATGTGTGGTTGAAGCTTCACTTTCTTAAATACATGTATTATATCCATTCAATGAGTAAAACACTAAGAATGATAATGATAATAATCTCCACATATATGAACAATTCATGTTTTCAGTAATACTAGTTTATGGCTTACTGTTTAATGTAAAACAGTGTTACAAACTAGCTGAAGAAGAATAATGTGGAATAAGATAAAGAAAGTAGTTCTGCAACACCTTCAGTTCTGACACAGGAAGTCAAGTCAGCTTTCAATTATGGCTCAAGGTGAGGTTCAAAGTGCCCCACTGTGCAAAAAAAAGTGCAAGATACCATGGGGAAAGTAAATTAGTTGAACATGACAGTATCACCCACTCATCATGCGTTTTTTCATGAACTTTAGGGAGCTTGACTCATGTTAAAATATGAAGCATAAAAAGGAGATTATCTGTTCATACCTGCACTACATTAAAATAGTTTTCTTTATTTAGGGTGTGTGAAGATAATTACCCTTTTGTACACTTCACAATCACACCAGAAAGTGAAGTCTAGTAATGCTGTATTAGGTTATGTGTGTTCAAAGTACCCAAATTATAAATTGTTCATAACATACTCTGAGACATTAAAGGAAGGAAGCCTATGGAAAAGTCAAGTCAAAGTATATATTGTTCTTGACATTTGGACAGTAAATATGCTTTATTCTTTAGGCATAAGATTATTACTAGCATTAGGACGGTGTGGTTTGTGTGAAACTGGAAAGGTAAAGCACTCACCAGCTCTGTTTGTCAGAAGCTAAGATTCAGTTAAATTCTTGTTCAAATCAAAGGGTGAGACACTCTCTCTCTCTCTCTCTCTCTCTCTCTCTCTCTCTCTCTCATCTGACAAAAAAAGTAATTGAAAGGTATCCAACACAAGGTTCTAGTAGTTTTTACTTTTTGTTTTCAATTTCAGTTTATTTTTAATGTGTCTTTTAATGCTGGTTTGTTAGCTTAGTTTAGGCTTTGTAATATGAAATGTGTAATTTTAGATAAGTTTTTTTATTAAGTCTTGCTGTTAGATTTTTTTTTTCTCTCTGTATGGTACACGGTTCAAGATTTCAAGCAACTTCTTCATTTTCTCTATAATTTTATGTTGGTTAGTTTAGTTCCAATATCATCCTTTTATTATTTTAGTTTCAGTTAAGGTTTCAGTTTCTTTATTTATCGATGGTAAACGATAATAACCTCGATGCTCTTGCACTTTGAACACACGATTGAACGTGTAACAAAAACATACAGACATTGCAAGAAAAGCACAAACACACATGTACACATACTGTAAACACACATACAAGGCTGGTGAAATGTATTGACTCCTGTCTAAAAGTGCAGAGGTAAGACCTACACTGTGTACACATGCTTTACCTTTTTCAGTGTCGTCCTGAAATTCCTCTGGTGTGTTCACATGGAGGAGGAGGCTGAGAGCTACGTATCATGGACAGCAGTAGAAATTATTATTTGTAGAGACAAAATCAAGGCCAAACACATGTCTTACAATTACTATGTTATGCAAGAGAATAAAAAGGCACAGTGATGTTTGTAGGGAGCTTGTGATTTATTAAATGTTTCAGCTCATCAATTGAAGTAAAGGTATTTCAAAAGCAGCCTGACCTGGTTTTGTATGCAGCATCCAATCCAATTCTGTATCCCAAAAGAATATTGTTTAAAAGTTGAAAAAACATTTTGAGAAGCTCATGAACCCCACTCAGTCTTCATGTCCTTGAAACACTCAAGAGAAGTGTAACCTGACGACAAAAAACACATGTGCCACGTGCTACCAGGCCAATGCGTGTGTTTCCACAGTCCATCTCCTGCACATGCCAGAAGCTGAACAGAGCAGGTTGACTCATCCTTTCAGTTTCAAAATAACACACAACGTATGGCCTCCCGATTGCATATTGACATATCAAATCATGTCAAAACAGGCACCGAATGAACTGCAAATCAACCGTGGAACAATGAGACACTTTGCTTCAGCGGCATTTATTGCTCTGTGGTCTGAAAAAAATGTATCATCCCGCCTGCCTCACACAGCTGCTGAGACTTAAAGGAGCTGGACCCACCACCATTTCATCACAGATGCGCTACGGTCTTCCTCTCCTGGGGCCCGTTTCTGAAAGAAGGTTTTGTGTAAACTCTGAGTCTGTTAACCCTGAAATGAGGGAAACTCTAGGTCATCCGTTTCAGAGGGGGAGGTCACTCAAACTCAAGAAACCCGTTCCAGAGAGGAAGGAAACTTTATCTCTGAGTCAGTCACAATGGTAACTGAGTCTGTTAACCTAACCTAGTCGGTTTTCTTCAGTGAACCCTGAGTTTCGGTCTCAGTCCTTATCACGCACGAGTGAAGATTCACCGTCTGTCTGAATAAAAATCCAGGTTGTTTTAATACGAAATGTTAGGTAGGCATTACTACAGCGTATAAAACAAACTATTTTGTCGAACATGGCATGTCTTTTAGTCGAGCCTCGGTATGAAGGGGCTACATTACTCCGCAGGGAATAAACTAAACAGGATGAATAAAAGGTGAGTGGACATTTAGTCTATGAATACAACATTCATTTGGGGTGAAAGTTCATCAAATAGAATGAAGTAGGCTGTTGCCTACTTTGTTTAAATAGGCTATGTCAAATATGATTAAAATACCACCCTGAGCTTATAGTTTGTTCTTATATTTCATTTTGAACTTTTTTAAGGTCACCTTTCTTCCACTGGATTTCGTCTTAATGAAAATAAATTGTAGGTTTAATACAATTCCATCAGTTTTGACCTGCAATATTATAATTCTGATTAAATATTAAATTAATAGACTTCATTACGCTCTGACGCGAGCAGCTGTTTTCTTTTTCACCACTTCTCTCTCCTTTGCCGCTGCAGCAGTGTTCCTTTTTTTTCCTTCTTTAAACCTGTTCATATTTGCCGTATGTCCACATGAAGATAGGCTATATTTCCAGATGGTTAAAGTAGAAGGATCTCTTTTTTCCTCACCTGTTGCCATGGTGAATCGTAGAATCGGGGCTCCATTCATGTTGGCTTTTTATCGTCGTGGTGCACGCGCTGAACACCGAGCGGACCTACTCAGAGTTGACTTAACAAATTCAAATCTGCTGATCTGGAACCTAAAACTGAGAGTTTCCCATCTGAGAGTAAATCAACTGAGAGCTCAGGGTTAGACTGAGGGTGTGTTGAACCTTCTTTCAGAAACGGGCCCCTGAAGTTTTCAGGGTGAGCTGCATGTGTGAACGCAAACAGCCAATTTTTTTCCCCTGGACATTCTCCTGCCAACCCCTTAGAAAAAAAATATATTCCACAAATTGGGATGAGCTGGTGCGAGAATGCAGCAGGTGATATTCTGAAAAACTGAGCGAGTGGGAGGAGGTGGTGGCATTTAAATCCTGCTAACGGTTCACGATCACAGACTGTATGAGTGTGAGTACGATCTCCATAAAAGTAAACGAAGCTTCATTCTGTTTTCTCTTCAGCAGTATGTTCTTCTCTGGTCTTTAGTTGATATGGTAGTTTGAACTACAGGTAGCGTTTATATAAAGGCAAAAATTATCATTACGGCGTCGTTTTTTTTAGGTCTGCTTCCTTCATACCTTCTGACCTTCATCAGTCAGAAGAGGACAGGGACTTATAGTCTTCGATCCCAGGAACTTTTCTTATTGTCTGTTCCAAAAGTCAGAACTGAACTGGGGAAAAAGACGTTTAAGTTTTGTGCTCCCTTTACTTGGAACGAAATACATAAAGAGCCGAAACTCAACGAGCTGCTCTGATTGGATGCCTTTAAGAGGATGTTAAATGACTTGGAGGTGGATATGTCTGGCTGTAGATGTGTTTGTGGATGATATTGACAAACATTTGCTGTTCAGTTTTGTTATTTGTGTCTTTTAATGTCTAATGAATGAAACAAATATGTTTGTATTTGTATGTTTGTATGTGTGTAACTCTGTTAATTGTGCTGCTGCCTGTCTTGGCCAGGACACTCTTGAAAAAGAGATTTTCTTTTCAGTTTCTTTCCTGGTTAAATAAAGGTTCAATTAATAAATAAAAAGTATTGCAGACTCTGTTTCTTCATCCACCGCTTCTGCGTCGTAGGGTTGGTCAAATGTCTATGATTGGCTGATTTACTACAATACATCTGACTTGACAAAAGGTTTGAGGTGTGAAATTACGTTTCGGTGAAAGTGTAGGTGTCGCAACACCCATAACACACGTCGACGCAACACCCCTGGGGATAGCCTGAGGTGCATGTGCAACCGGCACAAGTGGAGGCTAAGATACAAGTAACAAAAACTGAACCTCAGTTTACTAAGACTGTTATGCAAGTCAACCCATAAGCTGGTGTGAAGGATGTAACAGAGGAATTAGAAATTATGATAAAACAACAAGCTCTATTGGTTTTAAAAGAATGACATGAAATACAAGATAATCATATTAGGTCATTTTACAAAAAGATGAAATGCTGTCTCTGGGCTCACAGATTATTAAGTTATATGTATATTTTTAAAGGACTGACTGAGGAGCTGGCCTAGATACAAATCATCACGTTTCCCCTATAATATGTATACCTACACACACACACACACACACACACACACACACACACACACACACACACACACACACACAGCATTGCAAACACCCATAAGAGTCAGTGTTATACTTTTCACACGCAGGAGCGCAGCAACAAAACAAAAATGCCTTGGAGGGTTTGCATTAGAAATTGAATATTGAAAAAAAAATACAACCAATCGTTAATCGTTAATACAACCAATTGTTAATCACAAAATGAAAAAAATTAAAATGTACTTTTCTAAAGTTTTGACACCGAACCTACTCTTTCCACTGAAACTGCAAAGCTCCTAAGCCGCCTCACCAATACATCTGCTTATGATCTTCACCAGAACGCCATACATGCAGCGGGCGTTCTGTACCTGGCATTAGCACATGATATTAGGGTCCAGCTAACACACAGTCGTGTTTATAATACACAAGCTAGCAAATGGCTTTTACCCGGTAGGATGGTTTGTACTGTAGAAAAAGAATTAAACAGGTCTGAAAAGTAGCAGGAGGAAAGCAGCGTATTTAAGTGACGCAGGAGCTGCGATTTATTTAGTAACTGTTGCCGTTTTCTTTTAATGTGCTGTGCAGGAGGGAGGTGGTGATGTATTGCCACAGGGAGTGACTTGACTGGTAAAAATAACGGCAAGGCGCTAGGCAGGCAGAACTGAGTGAAATACAGATAAACAAAAGTACAAAAAAAAGCAACCCGGTTACACACGTGTGAAATTCAACTCATGAGGATTTCACGTTCAGTCCACCTGACATTTATATCATCTATACATTTTCAGGAGTGCACATGTGAAAACAGCTACAGACTCCCTAACTGTTCAGTCCACCATGATGTTATGAGCGACACACCGGGCAGAGTAAGTAAGCTAAAGTTAACTGCTGCTTTGTGTAAAAATCTACAGCTATGAAGCTCAGTTTGCCATGCAGTCAGCGGTGTAATATTAGCTCCGCCCAGTGTCAGGCATTAAGGAAGTGGCTGTGTTAGCGACGAAGCTCGGTTAGCCCTGCAGCTAGCTCCAGGCATCTCGGGGCTACCCCAAAAGATCTTTCACAAAGCTCTCTCTCCCCCATCGTCAGAGTCCAGCCTGGCATAGTTTAGATTGATGTCACAGCTACTGTAACTTTGCTGAATTGACATAAATTGAGGCCATACTGGGTGTCTGCCTTCCAGCAATCTATCTTACTAATATATGCCTATTAAATAAATTAGGTCAATTTACTTAACTATAAAAATGTGTACAGCTACACAAGGACATATACTATATCTCCCCATATGCGACATTTGATTTAATTTGACTCAGGGCTACTTTTTGAAGACCAGGCAGGAGTTCTTCTGCTCACATTTTCTGCTATTTCTGATCTTTTAGCAGTCATAAGGGATGTGGGGTTAACGTTTTTATCCTCCTCTATAATGTAACATATACCCACATGTGGTTGCACCTGCACACTCACATACACACACAGATTCCCCAAGCACAGCAAGTCATGCCGTCTCAACTCAACTCTAAAGATCAAACTCCTCACGTCTCAAAGACAAGACAGTTCTGCAACCCTGCCCTGCACCCGGTGTGGAGGAGGAGGAGAAGGTGGGGGTAAGGAAAGAAGGATGGGGCAGGGAAAAAAGGTGAAGGAGACGTGGGAGGGAAAGAAAGACGAGGTGGTGCTTTTCCGCAAGAACGTTAAAATATACAAGACTTAAAGGATTTCAGTCAGCCTAAAAATGTAGCCTAAATGTACAGGCAGAGCTGTGCAGCTAATCAGGGCTGTGATCGCCCCTGTGACCCCCTGTACACTGCAAGACAAACAACGTGCAACGGAGTTGAAATTCAGCCAAACTATAAATGAGTCATGCGACTACAATATCAGGTCAGACATGGACTCAATTGGCACGTACGCCTGGTCTAACTATAATGTAAGCTTAAGGCAAGGACGTATGGCTAAGTATAAAGAGACACATCTCGGAAAAATATCTTGAGATACACTGGCAAACTCCCAAAGTTAGATTAGTTTATGCATTTGTTTTCATTTTTCCCTGAAGAAGATTAGCAGTAAGAGGTGACACAACAGCCCCACATAGTTGTTGTGATGCTTTATTCATCGTTTCTTTGGCAGCCTCATTACATTGGCTCTTATCTCTTCAACATTTTACAGATCTATCCATAGATCGGCCCCTTGCCCCTTTAATACAGAAATGCTTAATCCAGAGGCAAGAAACCCTCTCTTTTCAACACGCACAAGAGAATCCTCAGATGCAAGCAGTCGCAGTTGTCAGAGTGACCTGGAGAAGACAAAGTGACTGTTCTGTGTTCTGTTATTAAGGCTATTCTGGGTTACAGTACCTGCTCCTTGGTTTGCCTGTCCCTTACAGGTTCAACCTTTTTCAGCATTTGTGGTAGAACTTTGGTCCGATATCATCCATACTTAATGGTACATCATTTGGATTCACACCCCGGTTCCACTTGTTTATGTAAATGCTGATATGAGTATCTGTCATTCTACTCAATATCATTATGATTAATGTATGCTGCCCCACATACTCAGCCAACAGATCTGTAAGTCTTCATGGCAGAGGCTGCCAGCAGTTTGATAAAAATGCTAAAAAGACCAGGATTTTTATTTTGTTCTTAGCGGCATACATGAGGATTTCGGATGTTTAGCATGACCGTCCAAAAGAGAGATTAAGAACTCAAATTAGTCATTCGAATGGCTAACAATTGGCCACTTAGGATTTCTAAAAGGAGACATGAGACATACCGTAATCCAAAACAAACGTAACAGGATTATACTGCAAATGAAAATGTGCATCAAAAGGTAAAAAATGTTTAATTCACAGCAATTGTGAAGCACAACACAAACCCAGAAAAACAAACACCTGTAGGGGAACTTGGACAGAGAGAAACCAGACTTTGACGTTGGTGAATTGGTGGATCAAAAAACCATTGACGACACTGTAGCCGAGGTTTCTGAGGGCTGGATATCTTAGTACTGTGCAATCCATATTTTAGGGATAATTGTATACTTATGAACAGATATCTTTGCCAAAGTAAATGCTCTTAGTGTTGCTGCCATTGGTTTGTTAGCTTACTTCGCTGACGGTATTGCTACCTAAAACTCGCCTCTCTGAGAGCTCCGGGCATTGGGGTGGTGTTGGTGTTAGTATCTCTTACTTACACAGCAGTTTAACGTTGTTGTCCACGCCCACTAGATGGCTGGAGTGCGTCCTTTAAGAGGACGGGAAATGCTACTGCTCTGTTTTCTGTTTTTGTGTGTTTTTGACTTTGCATCATTTATGTATATGCAGTGCCTTTACATTTGTCCTGGCTTTATGCAGCTTTTTTTCATTTGCATTTGCAGCAATTTCCGTTATTTGTACTTGTTTAGGACGTTTGCTGGCATTGTTTTCATAAACATGATCCCAAAATCGCAGTCGGTCTCTTTAAATAAAAATGTTTTGGTCTGTAGGAGCTTCTTTGCTGTTTTTGGACGCTTCTACAAAGTTTAGCAGAAGACACAAATGACTTACACACACAGAAGGATATACACACTCTTCTTTGTCAACTGCAGTGGTTCCCAAAGTGGGGGGGTCGTGACCCCCTGGAGGGTTGTGGGCCACCAAGAGGGGGTTGCAAAATGCATTCCAAAAAAAAAATGGACATTTTAAAAAATTTAAAATTGTATATACTAACCAATATTTTAAGAATAGATAGAAAAAGTGTTTCGACTTCAAATGAAACCATATCATTAAGTAAACTGAAAATTAAATTAATGTGTAAAAATACTTAAATGTAAGTTTGCACATGACAGCAACAATGTAGGTGTCTGCTGCTCTTTACACATAAAGATTGGTGTATATTTATTACGTTTTGTATGGACTCTGTGCTAAAGAAACTACTTTCATTATGCTTCTTACCTTTCTGAAAATAAATTACTATACAAAATAATGTTGTGGTTTTAAGGCTGAAGTATTCTTTTGTGTTAGCAATGTATGGATAGGCAGACAGTGGGGGTTCTCAGTCTCTTGCACCCCCATTTTGGGGGTTGTGAGCTGAAAAGTCTTAAGAACCCCTGTAATAGTGGAAAACACTCTTCTAAAGTTTGTCCTCGAGAAACAGGAAGGTGTCTCTCACATTCTCACACCGCAACACATATATACCTATGCCTTAAGCATGCAATTACCTATGTGTATGTGAAGGACTGGTGGCGGTGCCTTCATGGCGTTTGCGGATATTAGCCTCAGCAGGAGTGGCTGACATCTCAGTGCTGCCATGGGGCTGTCTAACAGTGCAGAAAATAAAAGCTGGGGAAACTCATTAAGGCTCATTTACATTGTGCTGCCTCTGAGTGCTCTAATTCAGACATGTAACTGACTTCAGATCTGCTCCAACAAACTGCACTGCAGCATGCAAAGCAGATTTATGCCCCAGTCTAGCTCGAACCACAAATCGTCCACTTGCTATTTCAACTGCAGAAAGAACACAAAGAGAATGATGAAGAGAAGAAGCAAATGCAGCATATATCAACCAAAGGGCTAACAAGGCCCATTCTTATTTGTTAGAGTTAGATTTTTTTTTTTCAACTAATGTTAACCTGCACATTTTATTACTGTATGAGAATGAATTTAAAAAATGTCGGATTTAAAGAAGGTTTTGTGTACTGTTTGACAGTGTCTGATGTTTTTCTCTCCCTCAGAAGGCAGCTAGTCGATGTCGATTCATTTCTTCTTCACTTTATTTCCTTTAAAGATTTTTTGAGCTGAGCTTGTTGCAAGAGAACCTCAAATGTGAACAATGCTTATCTATATCTACTACAGCAAGAAATGTTACAAATCTTGGTCTCATAAAGATATTAAAGCCACGGGAAATAAAGCTTATTTCAGACAAAGTTGTGTGGTATTGAAGAGATTAAATACTTAATTCTACATGTAAATAACAGTTGTTTTTTAAGGTCATTTGTCTCAACTAAAATCTCTATTCATCATTTAGCCCTTTTATCAATGCCAGGCAGACAATAAATCATCTATTCATGGCTCACCTGGTACACCACAGCAAGTTTTTTTTTTCTTTTAACCTGATCAGTAAAGAGTCCACCTTAAGGGTGCAATTTCAAATGGTACCCACGGGGCACAATGACAGAGTTCACACATATCCTGCGCAGTACACACACTAGACACACAGCTTCACACACAGTGACAATACACCGGAAATGAAAAAAACTAAAATAGTCATGAGCCAAGTGCATGTACCTGGTCCACATACAATCTTTCATGAATAAAATACATTCTGATTTATATGTATTTTGTCATCTGTGAGCTTATGTGAGCAGGACATGATTTATTACCCACATAACTTTGGTGCACTTGTGGCAGCAATCTGCTCGTGTTTGTGTGTACGTATACAGGATGTGAACACATTCACATGTGTTATTATAGGAAGGTTTTGTTTTTTCATTTGCATATTTATGATTGTATATATGTTTGGAAAGCATAGGTCCATGTTTGTCGATGATTATGTGCATTTGCTACACCAGCTGACCAAAGTGCTACTCAAAGCAAAAAAAACCAATTCATTGTATCCAACAAAACACAAGGAATACTATGAGAAACGAGGGAGAAGAGACTTAAACTACGAGCAAAAATATACAACATAGTGGCACTATAAAAAATAAAGTTCACCTTGCCCTTGACATACCAGAAGTGAGTGAAAGGAGGTTCAGCCTCTTTATCCAGTTTCAGGCAGTATAAAGCAGTGGCAGCTCAGGTTGTTTGAGGCGAAGTGGGAAAAAAAATAAAAATAAAATATAAAAGGCAACAGCATTCAGAAAGTTATGATAAAGAAAGAACTGCCTCTCGCAGCATTTTTAAGACCCCTTTATAGGCTCTTCATTTTTCTTAATGTCCTGGTCTGTCAAGTAAGTGTGGGCTGGTTAGCATTTGAGGCAGGTAACATGCAAGTTTTTTTTTCCAGCAACTTTTGGTGGAATTTAAGTCAAGCTTATTAATAAAAGATTTTAAAAAAAGGGCACACTTTGAAGTGCGCAACCAATGCACACCGTGTGTCACTTTAAAGGTCACGCAGACCCACAAGTGTACAAGTGCACAATTTCAAGAAACAGCCTTTAAAGTCTTTACTTTCTATTACACATTTACAAGTGCCAAAGTGCACAGTGTACTTCCGAATACTGAGTGCACACTTTTAAGTGCATACTTTTTTGTCCTAACTTTTAAATGCACACATATTGTACAAGTGGAAACATTCAAAGGAAGTGCAAAGGTGTACACTTTCAAATGCGCACTAACAAGTTCACATTTTCAAGTCCCTCTCTGAGCTCTGAATTTCCTTGCACATAAAATGTCCTTTTACTTCCTTAATGGATTAGAAAGTAAAATCTTAGAGCATAATGGGTTTTTTTTTTACAATTAATTCTCTATATATATTTTCAAATGTATAGGGTACGCTAGGGAACCCTTTGTCAATCAGTTCTGTTTTTAGTCTTTTTAATAACCCTCTCTGAATGTGAACTGATAGTTAGAATGATAATAGTTAAAGCCAATTGAACTATAATAGGAGATGGAAAAAACATTACAATAGAGATCTATGTGTTTTCTTACATAGGATAGCAATGTTGTTGTGGTAAAAAAAAAAATATATATATATATATAAAGAAAACAATTAATTGACATTGTTTTTTTCTCCTTTCATAATTTCTCTGTTATTGTCATAGAAATCGCACATGATGTTCAGGGATCTGTGTCGCGAGATAATGTTTGGTATGAAATTGCGCCATACAAATAAAGATTGATTGACTGACTGATTAACAAAGTCATGAAAGCCGCCACTTCAAACTTTACTGTCAGGCAGTAGATACCACAGCCATACAACGGGCTATAGACACCGTGACTTTGGCAAGTTGTGGCCGGAGAAAGCGTTTGATATCCGAGTCTGCTTGGGCTGCAGTTTTCGTCTGGTCGAGAATGGTCTTTCTGTTGTTGCATTTAATAGCTTTCCTGCACAACACAGACTGGCAGTCTTTTCGAAAAGTTTCTCTTCATATCCGGTCCACAGTGACACCAGTTCTGAGTTGGAGAGCTGTAAAATTGCTTTGGGAATTTTCATTGTTGTTTTCTCTTGTGAGCTAACTTACATTAACTGGCAAGCCAATTAGTGCTAATTTTATTCTTATGAGAGGTGAAATGTCAAACTCAGCATCTCGCAAGATAAAAGACACCAAACACAGTGATGAGAAGCAAAGTGTTAGCTGTACAATCCCTTTCTCTTTCATGGCTTCTCCTTTTTATGTTGCTGGTAGTTGGAGGAGAAAATAAAGACAATCAAAAGAAGTGTGTACAGAACAACAACTCATAGATCAACTACTGAAGCATTGATACGTTGTTCTAAATGAGTCTACAAAAGATAAAGGTTTTCATAGAATATTTTGGAGTACGTCTCGATGACATCACGTTAATGTCTGAAGCCACTGATAAAATCTTATAATCTGTAAGAAGGCAGCATAGAAATATGTTAAACATTATTTTAAAGGGTCCACAAAAGCTGTTTTTGCCGGAGTATCTCCAGTTAATTCAACACTACTAGCTAACTTTCTACCTATAAAAATATGTCATCACTGTGTACAAACACCAAAATGGTCTGTTGAGAAATTTAGATTTCATTTTTTTTTCATGTAAATAGTTTTTACCTGTATGTGGAATGTAAAGGCTGTAAACATGTTGTCAAACCGTAGGGCTTTAAATAGGTGGATATTCTTTATCTTCCTGATAAGCCCCTTACTTCATCACAATGTGAGATCCAATATACATTTTTTTTACATTTTTATATATTTTTCTATTTTTTAATTGTTCACTGTGTGCTTTTTTCTTGTGTTTGCTATTCTGCTTTGCTGCTGTAACACTGTACATTTCTCCAATGTGAGATGAATAAAGCATTATCTTACCTGATCTTATATCACCTGTATACATGGCAACACTTTTCATGGTGTCATTAACCATTTTTGTGTACAACTTTACTTCATACCACTGAGGTGAAGTTGTTGTATTAGGTCTGAAAACCCTACAGAGACCCAATAAGCCCCATACTTTGCATTGAGTTGATTGACTCTGAGCTATTTTCAACCTAGTCACGAAAATGTCTTTTTGGACCCCTGCTTAATGGCTGAGATCCCCTCTTTACAGAGGCAGACAGTGAGACTATGGGCCAAAGAAAAGCTCAGTGTTGCCCTGTGAGGTATCATCAGCACACAAAGGACCTGTCCCCTTAGGCGGTCGGGAAAAAGAGAGAAGAAGAGGAGCTCTTGGAATCAACATTAAGTACATTTTGGGAGCTCCTCCGAGGATCTGTCAAGTGATGAGCTCAATTTTTTACTGTTTCCGCTCCACGGTGTCTCTGAATAGAGCAGCACACATAATTAGACACACGTAATTACACATACACACACACAGGCGCATATGGTCTCATCTGTAGTCAGTCTATGTTTTTACTGATTAGAAGAGAGGGGGGGGGGGAATTAAGGTAGGGGAAACAAAAAGAGGTGAACTGAGGGAAGAGCTTAAGTCCAGGGAGAAAAAAATAAACTGTTAAAGCTCTTAAGTGTTTTTTTCGTCCATCGTGTTTGAAATGGTACCAAGGGAAAGTTTCATGCCAGAACAATTGTCTTTCTTTTTTAAATTCAGTCCAACTTCTATTTTAATCTGCGGATGAAGTGAAGAAGTGTGTACATTGTTGTGTGTACCTAATAGAGTGTACACATATGCTCCGTGTTTACAGTATCCGTAGGTATGCTGAAAGGCCCTGGATTAAGTTCATGTGTGTGTGTGTTTGTGAGAGTGCCTGGGTGTAATTTTTTTAGTGTGGATTTGAAGCATTATCCATTACACTGCAGGGCAATTTGAGTCCCAGAAGGGCACTCTGTGTTTGTGAAAGAGCAGGAAAAAGCTCCGCCATTGCCAGGCTCTCACCTGGACAGCTCTTCAAAGCAGCCCTCTCAGAACGGCCATCCTGGAGCGACTGGCATGGGCAGAAATAGCTGTATGACAGGCGAGGGATGCATAGCCAGCACCAAGCTAGGCAGCCACTTAAAAAAAAAACGGAGGGTGGGCGGATAATCTAATGGCAGAGCTAAAGATACATCGGAAGTCACTGTCTGCGCAGGACTGAAGGTTTCCTGTATTTTGGGCATGTTCCCAGACATTTTTTAATCACTTTCTCATAGCTTCTTCTTCATTCAAAGTTTTCAATGCTACTGTCGTATAACCGTGTTATAATCAGGAACACAGTTTAGAAAGGGTCAAAGACAGGAGAGAGAGAGAGAATAGGAAAAAGAACAGGCAGAGTAGGTCGACTTCAGTTGAGAGGTTTGTAATTAGCAACTGTGATAATTAACCAAATGGGAGATTAATGGACAGGGATGAAATTATTTCTGTGCTATTTCAAGCACACATGCACAAGTGGAAAACACAATTTCACACCAGATAATACTGATTAAGAGATAAACCTTAAAATACATGAGCGGGAAAAACAACGTCTCTGAATAATACTGAGCATAAGAGAGGAAACAAGACATGGATCCGTTTCTGTATCACAGTGTGGCCCTGCTTTGGATGACTCTTGATATCCTGGGATGGATCACCTCATTAATGAAACATAATCTTTTATCAAATCGTACAATTAAATATTAAAACGTGATAATGATCTGGCCTGCCTCCTTAACAGCTCTGACTGTCAGGAGCAGAGACAGAAAAGACACTTGAATAGGGAAAGGCATACAAATAGACACACACACACGCGCCAAAACATGCATGCAGCTACACACACACCATTAGTTGATTGAAAGGGGTGAACCTGCCTCCTATTCATCATGGAGCACCTCTACGACCAGGTCCTGCCATGTCCCAGTGAGTTTCATCAGCGCAGACAGAGGACATATATCACCGTCGTTTCTCTGATGAGCTCTGCTCTCTCAGCCTGACGCCGCTAAAGGAGACATCCCGCTCTTATTTTCTCTGCTAGATGACTGTCATTATCTTAATTTTCACTCCATGAGTGTCAGCATAACTACTGAAAGTGTGCGTTTGTGTGTGCGTTGGTGTGTGTGTGCTTCATCATATGCACTGTACTATGTTATGTTTGCTTGGTTTCAGTTGTAAAATGAGAATTGCATTTTTTCAGCGACTGACCACAGCATCAGATATATATTAGTAATATTTAGCCAAACTTCATTTTTACCTGTTATCTTACAGCAATCAATCAATAAATCTGAATTTGTATAGCGCCAATTCATAATACATTTTATCTCAAGACACTTTAGAAAAACAGCAGGTGTAGACCATTATAATGTTGTATTGTTAACAGGTTACACGAAGCCATACTATGGCTGACATGGTAATGTGTTAGAAAACATTGTCAATAAAGTTGAAACTTCATTATTCCAGTCTTGTCTTTTTAAGCATCCAATCAACTAAGGGGCAGACAACTTTAATGAAACTATGTCTTACCACTTTTAATGAGGCATTCTACTTCAAGGCTTTAAATAGGGCCAAAACAAAACAATCACTGGTTGAATGGGAAATTGGCCAATTTGTTCCCAAGCGCAGATTGATCCTGTTATATGTCCCGTCACTGAAACTCAGCATATAAATGTAAACTACAAAATGAATCAATTGGGAAGTATAAAGGTACATTCCAGGTAGTAGTGACCTATTACGATTTTCCATGTAACACTAAACTTTCTAAATTCATCAGTTGCATCCCTCCTGGAGGAATATTTATATCATCAACCAACAATCAATTTTCATTCACAACGGCAACACTTACACTGACTTAACTTGCTATCACACACTGAAGGTCCGCTGTATGTGGTAGAGAATGGACCCCCATGACCAATAAGTTGAGTTAAGTTAAGTTAAGTTAAGTTAAGTTAAGTTAAGTTAAGTTAAGATCAGTTAAGTTAAGATCAGTTAAGTTAAGTTAAGATCAGTTAAGTTAAGATCAGTTAAGTTAAGTTAAGTTAAGTTAAGTTAAGATCAGTTAAGTTAAGATCAGTTAAGTTAAGTTAAGTTAAGTTAAGTTAAGTTAAGTTAAGATCAGTTAAGTTAAGTTAAGTTAAGTTAAGTTAAGTTAAGTTAAGTTGATTTAAGTTAAGTTAAGTTAAGTTAAGATCAGTTAAGTTAAGTTAAGATCAGTTAAGTTAAGTTAAGTTAAGTTAAGTTAAGTTAAGATCTGTTAAGTTAAGATCAGTTAAGTTAAGATCAGTTAAGTTAAGTTAAGTTAAGTTAAGTTAAGTTAAGTTAAGTTAAGATCAGTTAAGTTAAGTTAAGTTAAGTTAAGTTAAGTTAAGTTAAGTTAATTTAAGTTAAGTTAAGTTGAGTTGAGTCAAGATGAATAATGTCCATGGGAAATTTCTCTTGGACTTTGGCCAGTTAAGAGAATTAAAATCATACATAAATAGAAATCATACTAAACAAATATTACATCCTATGACAGCAGTAATTCCTTGTAACAAATTTCCACATATACGTAAACACCTTGAGACATCAGCCACATATGGACATATTGCACAAACCTTAGGTAGTGGACATTGGGGTACTGAAAGACAACAGCTCACTGTTTAGCAAAAAATGTACAACCCGGTCTCCAGCAGCTCAATCTAAACTATGAAGCTTTTGACTCAGTGTTTTTGTTGCTTTACAGTAAGCCCAGCACGGCATTGTATTGTGTTGTAATCTAATTCTCCAAGACTGAAAAAAATATTTCTCTTTCACTTAGAAGAATGTTGTTCATATTCCTCCTGAAACCAAAAATATAAGCCAATAGATCACTTTATGGGGTTTCCTCATCTTAACTACAACAAAACTTTACTTCAAACAACACTACAAATCTTTACCACGACTCAACACTTGATAGAAACATTGAGAAAAAAGTGAAGTAATGTTGAGAAGTTGATCACACTTATTTCAGTTAAAATAACTCACATTTGACACATGGTCTTGCAAGGAACACAAACTAATGGATAAAAATATTGGGCTTGTTTGACCCATCCATCCACCTTATACCTTCTTTTTTCAAACAGAAGTCAACCTTTAAACCACCAAACCTTTACCATATTTCTGTTAAAGCATGTTTTTTTTTTTGTTTTTTTTTAGCAGCATTTATTTGTTCTTAGAAGGCACTGACAGATGATATTGTCCTGGCAGTAGACACATCCTATCAGAAAACAGCATACCTCTGGATGTTGGAGGTGTTCTATTAACCCACCACCATTTTTCTTCTTTTGTGTTTGTGTGTGTGTGTGTGTGTGTGCATGCGTGTGTGTTTGTTGGGGGGGGGGGGGGGGGGGCGACCAATCCACAGTCTAAAAAAAGCAGCGAGGAGGAATCTAATATTCAGGCAGCAATAATCACACTTCAGGAGTACCTGTTGGGACTGACAAACTGGGATGTTTACTCTGTGAAATTGGGTTTGGGTTCTGCCACAAATGAGATACAGCATCAAACAACTGAAGGGGCTGACATTGGCTCTAAATCAAGACTGATAGAAGTTATGAAGCACAAAGAGTGTTACATTATTCTCCAACATCTTGTTTCAAATCAGGCAATGTGTCAATGCATAAGTAATTTACGCTTTGCTGAAAATCCTGCACCTGACCGTTGACTTGATCAAATTGTAACTAACTGACTGACTGACTGACTGACTGACTGACTGATCGACTGACTGACTGACTTGCTGACTGAGCCGTGTCCGTGTGTGCGTATACATGTGCGTCATGTGTCAAGGCCCTGGCTCGGCGCTGCATTGATTGGGCATCTCCTTCTTCTCATCCATGCACTCTTATTGTCAGAATGCTGCTGCAGATCGCCTCATATCATTAATCAATTATTCACCAGTAGCCCATTAATGTTTAATGAGTGAAGCTGCTGCGGTCAATTACTAATGAATTGTGGTCGTGGTGAGAAAGCTCAGAGGAGAGGCCAGATCAGATACTGTACACAGTCTGAGTGTGTGTGTGTGTGTGCAATTGTGTACATAAATAAACATTAAAAACGCAACTGGAGTATTTCTAGATTTGAATGTGTTCAGTGTAATTTGATCCCACAGTAAGTACACAGTTAAGGCTCATTATTTGTTTTTTACAGATTTTTATTCTCAAATAGATTTTTTAAATCATATCCCAAGTTTGTTGTTTAATCCTGATACTAATGCAAAGATTGATGAGGAAAGATACAAATTGGCCAAATGCAAGTTAGCTTCTAATGTGAGTCAAAGAAACATTTAATGTTGACACTACTAAATGTGTGTGCTAAAATTGATTTTGATTGCAAAAGAACAGCTGATCTGATTTTTTTGTGTCCTTTTTTCAGTTAACAGTTAGCCAGAACTGTGATGAATTTAACATAATTTGGACTCTTGAGGAAACATTGAGCCTTAAGAACACACTGAATAAGTATGAATGTGTTAGTAAAATACATTTTACATATGTTTTTCAATGTGATCTTAAATTTCAGCAACTAAAGTTTGGACGTAAGAGACCTCAGATGGAAGTCGTTCGAAGTGAGTGACTGTTCAAAGACAAAGTGTGTGTTTTTTTTGTGTGCATTTCTGTATACGTGTGTGTTGGACTGGCGAGCAGAAGAACATGTGACAGGTCAGTGCTTGTCCTGTGATGTGTGTGCCCTGCAGCCTGTTGGCCATGCCTCTGTAACCAGGTTAATGAGTGAGCAACCCCCTGTTAAGAGCCATAAACAGCCTAAAAAGCATTACAGACCATATGATATTACCACATGATGTTTCTTAGTCATCAGAAAAAAAAACATTTGGGGGAAATATGATCTGCACCATACTTAATTTTCACATATAGCCATCATTAAACCTTGATGATGTATCTGCTTTTCACAATAACAATACTTTTATTTAGTGAATTGAGTAAACCCCAAAGAAGGTGAAAGTACCTTTAAAATGAGATTTTCAGATTGTGTATTACAGGAGAGGAATATTAAACCAAAAAGGACGGTAGTGTCTGCTTCTAAATCATGTCATATCTGTTGCTTTTGGCATACATACACATTTGTGGTCTGGGCTTGGTGATAACAGCCGTTGGAAATCTATAAATCAAATGTGAGGTTCCCATTAAAGGAGCAGTATGTAAGAGATCTACTGAATGAAATCATAAAATAAACTTACTCAACTAACCTTTAGGAAACATGCTATGTAAAAATACTGGCTTCTCTAACAACAACACAGCAGCAAGTATGTCCTCCTCCTAAGTTTTTGATTCTGGTGTGTAATGGTCTGTATTTGTTTTGACCAGAGAAGGCAGGCAGTTTAAAGGCAGCCCAATACTGTCGTTTTGGATGTCCCTCGGTTTCCATGATATGCAGTTATCACAGCAAATCAACAGGTGCTGCAGCGATGCAACTAATCAGCCCGACCTTAAAAAGCCGCAGAATTATTCTAAAAAAGCTCCACAAAAAGACGCTGCAGAAAGGTTTCAAGACCAATGCAGAGCTGGCTAAACACTGAAGCTTCATTGTCTGCAACCCCTGTGCTCATCAACCATACGTAGGAGTGGCAGAGGGAGACAGC